>NW_013665764.1:600275-601363 GCF_000517525.1 Limulus polyphemus
CAAACAAACATTCTAAAATACCACCAGTAGCACAGCGGTATGTCTGTGGAATTACAACCCTAGAAACCGTGTTTACATTAGGAAATAGCGGATTGTGTAGCTTTGTGCTTAACTTCAAACAAACAAATTATTCTGAAAAATATGAACAAAATAAATGATCTAATTTTTATGATAGACGGAAGAATGAGAAGGTGCAGTCAACGTTATTAATTTTAGGCTTAGCTAAGTATATTGCAATATATTTTTACTCTTGCATCAATGAGTTTTAGCTCTATTTTGGTGCTTATAATGTTGGAGCTATTCTTGAATGTTATTCGATAATAGAATTACACCACGGTATGAAAACACCTGAACGTATTGCAAATGAAAATTAAGATTTGCTTATAATAAACGTGTGTGTGTGTGTGTTTTCTTATAGCAAAGCCACATCGGGCTATCTGCTGTGTCCATCGAGAAGAATCGAACCGTTGATTTTAACATTGAAAATTCGAAGACTTACCGCTGTTCCATCGAGTGACACTTACAATAAGTACTACGAACATCGAATCAGAAACATAGGTTTGAAAAACGATATGAGATTAAACATCATTATGCGTTAGTACATCATTATTAAAATGTGCACTAAAAGGGAATATGACCACTTCGAGCTGTTGAGTATGCTATACAACGAGTTTGTTTGGTGGGACGGGAATTCGAACCCGCGACCCTCAGATTGCGAGTCAAGCGCCCTAACCACCAGGCCATTACCGAGCTTGTTCAATTAGAAATTCAGCTTGTAGAAATCAATGGCAACTGTAATCTTTCAATTCCATTGGACTAAAGGTATTCTTACTCAATCCTGTCCCGATTGTTTTCCATTAGGGGGAAGTAATTATCAATGACACCAGCGAATGGACACACGTTATGTTGAAGGATGTCGTCCATACATTTCAGATCATTTATAGAGAACACTTTGTCAGACAGAGGTCTGTGCAACCATTGACTGAGACGCCAGCTCAGGCAAATATGTCCCGGCATGGCCAGGTGGTTAGGGCACTTGACTCGTAATCTGAGGATTGCGGGTTCGAATCCCCGTCCCACTAAACATG
>NW_013665764.1:602307-620700 GCF_000517525.1 Limulus polyphemus
AGGGACGGCTAGCACAGATAGCCCTCGTGCAGCTTTGCGCGAAATTCAAAGCAAACAAATAAACAATCAGGCAAATATTCTACCACCTGAAAAGGGTCTCCTTTTCCGAAAGCAGCAATTCCAAAACGGATTAATTATGTGTTCCACAGAAGCTAGCTTGACGGGGATTACTCTCCAAACTGAACCATGGTTCATCGGTTGACAAAATGTTGGTTCACCTCTTCTTCCCTGCACGATGAGACCGACTTAGATCTTCGAGAGTAGGATGACATCCTGTAAAGTCAATTCAGTCCTAACAGTTTGGGCAGATGCTTAGATATCAGAGGCCAAATACAGCTGCTACCAATTTTTCTCTCTCTTGTTTTTTGGGACATGTATTGTCTCTAGGTCACTACTGTTATTGTTATATGTATTGGTCACTGCTGTTATTGAAAGGTAGCCCGTCCTAGGTCACGTGGAGCCGTTTCAACACTAAGCGACACATCAAGAAAGAAAGCAATTTGTCTGTGACTATATACTTCTTCGAATTTTTCAGTTGCTTGCTGAGATATTGGTGCAGTGACTAATAAGTTTCTTAAGCTATCCAAACAGATTGCTGTTGCTAAGGGTAAGGGAAATAAGAAATATTTAATACAAGTTTAAAGAGATTATAATTTCATTGTATAGGTCACTGGTCAGACCACATTTGGAATATTCTGTTGCTTCTTACCTTAGGAAGGAAATTGAATTGTTTTAAAGGCTTCAAAGGAAGGCTACTAGAATGGTGGCTGAGATGGTAGGGTTGACATATGAGGAGTGGTTAAGATTGAGGTGTTGAAAATTATTAAGGGAATTGATAATGATGATGTATCATTTTTTTCTCATAATTAATGGTGAGAATAGTAGGACTAGGGGACCCAAATAAAAATTTTGGCAGAGTAGGAGTAAAAGCATGGTTGTCTTTGGGTTTTGTGAAGGCTGTAAATTTAAGTGACTTCAAGAGGAAACTTGATAACTATATGAATGATAAGGGCTGCCTTTAAGATTTTCTTAATCGTTTTAGTTTAGTTTAGAGGATGTGAAAGCCTAGATGTGCCAATAAGTCCCTTGTTGTCCCTAAAGATTACCTTATTTTATTAGGCTATTTTCTAAATGATTATTGTGAAAACACTATTCAACTGATTAAATTGCACGAAGGTCCAGCTCAGGAAGTCAGGGATGGAGGAGACATGGACTAGAGGTTTCCTACTTTTATACCTGTACGGGATATTTGTATATTTCTACTATGATCCTTTCTTCAGGTAATATGTAAACATAACTTAAAATATGGGTGAACCACAACATCTTTTGTCCATTCTTTTCTATTTTTAAATTTTAGGAAATTAAAGATGCCCTTTATCTTCATTGTGTGTATTATAGATATTAAAATATATTTTATTCTATAATTCGATATCACCACTTCGTAATGCATTCATTCTAATTCTAGGAAGCCTAAATAAATATGAAATAAATATAATGAAATAATACTATGAAATATATATTTATATACCTTACGCTAAAGGTATCTGTATTCATTAAATATTGGTAGAAAGAAGAATGCTGTTTACTGTTATATACAAAGTAATTGCCTTTTGGAGCAAAACGTATTTGGATTTTCCGAAATCAGAAAAAAAAAAATATAGAGCTTCATTGTCTCCTAGTGAGAGCGATAAGAACCGTTACCTTTGAATTGATGACTTGTTTATATGCATGCAATGAAGGTTAGTTTCAAAACAGTTATATTTTGTGGATCATGAGAGGACTCGGAAAAAATCAACAGGTTTCTTCCACGTACTTGATCAGGTTTGGTGTCAACTTGATAACGCAGGTCTTTCATTGGATCTCATGAAAATATTTATTATTAGACTTTTCATCTAAACAAGCTCACACAGATTGGTGAAACCTCATAAACGTCTTGAGTTTATATAATATTTATAGAAAAAGAGTAAAAAAAATTAAACACTCAAAAGCTGAAAGATTACATGATATAGCAAAACAAAAATGAAAAATACCCTTCAGTCACTCAAAATTGGCATTTTGAATCTGTGGAGTAAATTCAGTAATACACCAAACCACAAGAAAAGCTCAAAATTTCAAATTCGTCTTTGTGACAAAAACAACAACAAAGAAACAACCTTAATGTTGACTGTACAAAAACTACTCTAAACCATTTTACATCACTCTCATGGATGATAAAACACGTATGCTACAGAGGAGTACTTTAAAAATGTTTTTGGTCCATGACAATATATCTAATTATGCTGACGGCCGTTCATCTTTAGTTTACACCCATCCTCCCTGCAGGTTTCCATAATCCATCTTGTGAACGAGTACGACGGTTTCCCAATGCTAGTTTCAACGATCCGTTCACACAGATATCCGGTAATTTACTGGCATGTTTTCATATGGTATAGCATGAATACTTGCTTCATCCCCTCCCCCTAGCTACATGAGGTATGCAATGGTTGAAATGATATGTCATGGAATAAACTTGTGTAATTTTTTCTAGACGTTGATTTTTCTTGGTTATGTTGCATCTTGTTATCTTGGCAGGTGGGGTGTTTTTACCACTAACATCTGTGTTCGTGGAATCTGATCTGTTATAAGAAGCCGTACTGTACTTACGACGGCTGGAGCACGACTAGTTGTAGGTCTCTTGGTTGGTGGTCCTGAATCTCAAAGTTGATCCATATTCCATTAATTGTAAGGGATATATCCATCTTGTGTCACATATCATTCCAAAGGCGATCAATTTTCAATGACATCGTATTAGCTACGTAACGCTTAAAAACGTCAAAATGTACCTCTGATACATACATTTCCACCGCGATTTTATATTATCTGTGTTTGTCAAGTGATTTGCTAATTTGCATATTCAAAATATTTTTAATATAACATACTCATCCGTGTTTAACTTGAGTTAAAGTTCAGTATTATCCATAAAAAAAGAAACTAGTTTTCAGCGTAAAAAAAATTATATTTGAATAAAATTTGCATTTTAAAGTATTATTAAGAAAAAAAGTTATATGCAGAAAACTTCTGAAAACTAAAATAGTCAAGAAATTTTATTTGGAGTTTCTGATTTGTATCTTCATTTTCACAGTTCAATGATAGAAATATATTTTGCAGAGTTTTATATATAACGAGTTAAATATAACTTTGTGGAGAAGTAATTGTATTATTCGGTTTAAATAAGAAAATATAAAGTACATGCAAATTCTAGTTCGAAATGAATTCTGTTCTGTTTTTAGAATACTGTTTGTATGAGGCTCTGAAGGACTCGCATTTGATGATAATAAACTTTACTTACCCGATCTTTATGACTGAAAAAGTAATAAAATAATATTTATTTAACCTACATGCAATGCAGCATAAGATTGATTTTTAGTTGCAACTTAAGTAGGTAGCTTACCCTGATCGGAAGTTAATATTAAAACTTGTGAAAGAAGAAGTGCAGAAAGGCTAGTTCCACAGTGCCTTAAACTTATGCCACTTAAGTTCTTATAAGATTTGTGTATAATCTTTTGATGCCATCTATAAAAAGTTATAAAACACGAATAAGAAAAAAATTAGATTTTTGTAAGCCTATTCGTATGTCATATGCATTCATCAGATAAAAAAACAAAACATAATAAAACAAATGCTCTTACGTATTATAATATCTCGAAACAAACTTTCTTTTAGTAATCTTATAAGTTTAGATCAGATTCACTATTTTAAATTTATGTGTTTTATATTACGAATAAAGATACATTACATTTATTGTAACTAAAATAAGTTGTGTTTAATGATGTAATAAATTTTCATGGATTTATGATAACCACCAATTCTTAGGGAAACATTAAACTGACTAACTTAGTTAGAACACGAGACAAGCATGTATGGGCTTATTAGTGAGAGTCGTAAATATGTAACATAAATGATTCCCTGTATAGTAATATTTATTCCTGGTTTGAAAGAGATATTCTAAACACTGCTAGTAAGATTGTTTTATCCACAAAATTTGTCCAACCTAGGTGATTCAAATTAGGCCTAGATCTATATACTAAGTTAACATTATAAAACAATCTCTCTAATAAAAGTAATACCAAATAATTTAGATAATAAAATTAGATATATTAAACAATCTAACTAATATTGTTAATAAAAGTAACGGTTTAGTTACAGCTTAGCTTTGCATATTAATTTATTTAGTATTTTTAATAGTTGGTTACATGTATTATATGTAACCATTACAGTAATCTAAGCTTTTACTACATTCCCAGTTAAGTAAAATTAGTTTCACTTACAAAACATTGTTCACGTTTCGTTTATGGTATCGACTGGTAAGTACAATATAATAAAAGTTGCTCCTGGGAGTTCTGGTGACTCTGTGTTCCGTAGTACAAATCTCAATCGGTCCGTTCCTTAAGTAGCAATAAATATTCGTAGATACAGTACAGAGTGACTAGTTTCATTAAAACATTAAGTTAAAAAAAACAAATTTTGAATTTATAAACATAGTACAGTGTTTTATCATGCTGCTCTTCCAGTTTGGACACTCCAATTAAACAGTTAGTTGACAAACGTTGCCTGTTTAGTTCAGTAATGTAGCTTAAACATTTCTGTTTAAGAGTACAGCTTTCAATCAAATAATATATTTTTTCTAAGAAGTCCTGTGTTTCAACTAATCAGAAATTATTTTCAAAATATATTCTTAAAATTATTCTAAGTTTGAATGCTAGGCACTATGAATAAACTGAAACTAGTTTGTTTTTATCACCCAGTCTGCCAGTCAGGAAGACAAGTTTTCCAGTACTTTCTTTTTTGAATTCTAAATAGAGACTGCGAACTCCTTGAGAAATCTGTAATCTGAATTGTCTACCAGCGTAGCCGAATTCACACCATTCTCCAGGCTACGAGGGAGTAAAACCCATACTTCCATGAAAAAATCCCCAACATAAAATAATTTTGTGGCCACAGATGTTGCGCAATATAAGATATGGTTCATTTGCTCAATAAAACCGTTTTCTCCGTGACTTTCGCGAGTTCTGTAGATATATATAGTAGAGAAACACTCGACCAAGCTTACTTACTGTTTCGTGGCTAAGTGCGGCACTTCCTTAACATGACCATTTCTACTAATTTGTGCAAGAAAAACATAGTCCAGCCAACTCCTAAAGTACTCATCTTCGTGGCCACACGCTATTGAAAGGTGGGTTATTTTGGCAGTAAAATATTACTTTTGAGGTTAGTATATTGAGCCCTTTATTTTAGTATACTTTTTGGGGTTCTAGCTTGAATACCGGAAAGAGTGACACCCCTTTTGTAGCCTACCTAATCTCTTGAATTCAGTCTCATCTCTCCTAGACCAGGTGTTAAAAGAAAAGTATCAGTTTCTCTCATTCTTTATGAAGATAAGTTAATGATGAGTGATCAGGTGTAAAAATGTAGATTTTACATACATTATAAAGTACACGTTCAGCTTAACGTTTACGTTTGCATGAAAGAATGAATATGAAAGTTTAATGTTGTAAGTCGATAATATGGCATTTTCTTGCTTAGAACTGATTTTTCTATATGAGTGTATATAATTTATTATGAACATTATGTAACAACAAGAGTGCACAGTTAAGGTTATAATTAAAGAGACGAGCGCTGCATACTTGTAGCCCTGGGTCATTAGGCCAAGGAATATTCGAAGTAAGATAATATAGAGAATTTATGTAAATTAGCCAGAGCAACTATTTTGTAGCTGAGATACATAGATCTCTTTTGTTCGTTTTCTGCTTTGTCAAGTTTTTCATGGGCATGTAGTGATAGATATGTTTCAATGAATATTACAATGCCTCTTTTTTACTTTTAATCACTTTCTACACGTCTCTGTTTTGTAAAGTAATTAATTAAAAAAACAAGTTTTAATTAAGCTTTCTTCCATTTAATTCGCTATAATATATCAATATGTTTTGAGTGTCCTGTATATGATTAACCAGCGCTGAAATCACGTTGTAGCATTAACAGGCACGTTCCACCATCCATGCAATTCCAAATGTAATAATAAACTGCTAATGACAATAGAAGGACAGGCGAAACGTCACCTTCTGATAAAGTTAATTCGATTTCAGTGATGTACGTTGCTTGTATTCATTTTAAGTCCGTTTGTCTTTGGATATAATTTCAATATATTTGAGTACACGAAACAAAAATAGCTTTATATTTAGATCCGTAGTTTCAATGATGTTAAAAAAAATATTTACTTCGTGAAATGCAAAAAGAAATAATTTGATTTAACTTACTCACAAGTGCAAGACTGGATTCGGCCACAAATTCAAAGTTAATCTTTAGAATGTGTTCATATCACTGAGTACAATACCACACACTTTGATTGGTCTAAATGTTATGGATACCTTTGATGCATACACATGAATAAAACCTAAATCCAAAACAGCCTATTGTGTTTTTTTTTTCATGTATGGAACAATTATGATGTTGCTTTGTTTGAGAAATAAACACTCAGTTCGTTTATATTATGGAGAATCTGAGATCATTATCTTGTTTCGAGTTCGAATATGTCGATAAATGATAAAAACAAGGCAATGAAGCCAGTGAATTAAACAACAGCATGTTGTGATCAAGAGTGGTGTTTCATTTATTCCTAACAGCTCTCGGTTTCTCCAGAAGATGAACTCAACCTGCTGCATCATATTATATCTTAAACTTAACATTAAATGCTACGTTTGTTTTACATCTTTAAAATATGTTCTGCCGCTCTGCATTACATCACCAAATAGTGCACACTATGGTACATCTTTAAACCAACATCTCCTGGAATATTTTTCAATATTTGTTTCTTAATATTATGAAAACTAATCAAAGTTTTCTATAAGATATAAATTCCGAAATAAATACATATACGACTTATAATTTCAGAGCACGGGAGGGATTATCTCAAACCAATCAATAACATGGGTCGCATATAAAAAGTGTCATAGTGTCTAAAAGATAAGTATAAATCCACTACATAAGGCCTACAAAGTCACAGCCATGAGCAATAAACGTCATATAACAAGTTAATTGAAAAAAAAAAGGCTCAAGCTAGCTACTTAATGACAATATATGTGTGAGATATCCAAATCTTTAACATAACCAACACCATGGTAAAACGTTAGGTTTAACGTAGTTTGCTACAAATAGAGAATTTATTATCAGACGTAAAAGTATCACTTAGAGACTGCAATAGAGAATCTCTTATTATACGTAAAACTATAATTTAAAGGTTGCAACAGAAAATATCTTACCAGACGTAAAAGTATCACTTAAAGGTTGCAACAGAGGATCTCTTTATCAGACGTAAAAGTATCACTTAAAGGTTGCAACAGAGAATTTATTATCAGACGTAAACGTATCGCTTAAAGGTTCCAATTTTCTAAATTTTTATATTAAATAACGAGTTTCAATCTAGAGAAGAAAATCATAAATTAACAAATACAGTTTGTTTAATTTTTTTTATCAAGCACGAAGCTACACAATAGGCTATCTGTGCTTTTTTCCACCTCGGTTATTGAAAACCGATTTTTAGCGTTATAAGCCCTCAGATTTATCGCTCAACCGCCGGGGTGTTAATGAATACAAATGTTACCTTTTTTTAAAAGAGGGTAAAATGTGTTTTGTGGTGCAAGATAATTCATTTATCAACTTAATATAAATAATATTTCAAAATCACAGTCTGCGGACTTACAACGCTAGAAACCGGGCAGAGCATGGATACCCCTTTTTATAGCTTTGTGCTTAACCACAAACAAACAAATAATCAAAATCACAATGCAACTAATAATTAATTATAATGGAGCCTTAGTAGTTGTTTATTAGAAAATTTTAGGGCCGTTCAAGTTAGTAAAAACAACTAAAAGGGACAGTTCGAAATGCAGGTTGCCTAGTAACAACAATAATCTGAATGTGCTCTCAATAGTTTTATTATAGATAAGCCTATTTAAAAGTTAAAAATACATAGCAAGAAAACATTATTTCAACTGAGGGAAATTCGTATTGTTTTTTGCTAACGGCAGGTTAGAATTACACAATAGTAATAATAAAAGATAGGCCTGGCATGGCCAGGTGGTTAGGGCGCTCGACTCGTAATCTGAGGGTCGCGTGTTCGAATCCCCGTCCCACCAAACATGCCAACCTCCGCCTTTGCCTGGTCCCAAATCCAGGATGAGAAAGGGGGAGAATTGGGCGCGGGGCTAGCAACTCCATCCCGTAAAAACCAACCTGCTACAACTAACTGCAACAACACCTTTCCGTTGGCGAGGTGTTGTTGCGGCCCTATGCTCCACTGGGAGTTTACAGGAATAAAAAAAATAATAAAATATAGTTTGTTTGTTATCAAGCATAAAACTACACAATCTGTGCTGTGCCAACCTCTGGTATCGAAACCAGGTTTTTCAGGGTTATAAACTTTAAAACGTACCGCTGAGTCAATGGGGGGGGGGAGCAATAATAAAGAAACATGGACGTGGTACTTCCAAGATCGTTAATCAAAACAATGGTTTCTCTTCAAACACAATCTGGTTTCCTTTTTTTCAAGCTCGTCGAGTTTCCCGGTGGAACTTTGTTAAGTCTTTGGATTTACGATATTAAAATCAGGGGTTCAATTCCCTCGGTGGACACAACAAATAGCCCGATATGGCTTTGCTATAAGAAAACACACACACACTCAAGCTTGTCGGTGGCTTAGCTGTAAGTCTGCGAGCATAAAATTCTAAAAATTGGGTTTTGGTACCAGCGATGGGCAGAGTACAGAGAGCCCGTTGTGTAGATTTGCGCTTAATGAACGAGGCAACTGCTTAGTTCAGGGTGTCTCTTCTGGAGAAAGTCTTCCAAGACAAATCTTCAAACGTAATACAGATGGAAAGGAAGACGTTTTGAAAGACTTCCGTCTGTCACCTTCAGGACTTGATGTCGGAAGTTTTTGAAAATGTCGTCCTTTCCATCTATGTTACTTTTGGAGATTAATCCTCCAAGACTTTCTCCAGAAATATTACGTTGAATCAAGCAGTTTGTTTGCCCATTTCACCTTTCCTTGTTCATTGCGTTAATCTCTATAAGAATAGCAGGCAAACAAATGTCTTAAAAAAAACACAATTTATTGTTTTTAATACTGTTATAAACCTAATGTAGCAATCTATTAGTCCTATTACGTCACTCTAGCCTATTCCACATTTGCCCTAATTTTCAGAAATGTATTTGTATAGACAAAAAAAATCCTGAAGAGGCCATAACAGAAATTTTTAAGAATAAACGATATTCTTGGGATCGGTATGGGTATTTAGTGAAGGAAACATTTTCACACGTATTCTACAAGTCCTATCTAACACAATGAAACGAGGTGTCTTATGTGGGAGCAGTAAAGGTTATTCTTAAAATGTACACGTCTTTTCTAAGATGGCGATGCACGATTTTAATTAATTACATTTGTCATAAGATATTAGTGTTAGGCCTATTACATCTTTAACATTTCATTCTTTATTTAGACCTATCGGGTTTTTCAAGTAGAAGAATGGATAATATTGTTTAAATCACACTATAACAGCTATATCCATTGTCGACGACGCATTTCGTTCAATACAGAGCTCATCAGGCCGACTGGGACACAATAGATACAATAGTTGTCGGAATACCATTTATATGAACTATTTGTTACACCAATAATTGTTATGGCTAGAACACCTTTTCTGGTTATAATTAAACACATTTCTTCTTGAAAAATCCCAAGGGAATAGATAAAGAATGTAGTGTTCAAAATTAAATAAGCCTAAAACTAATAAGTCAGATTTATCCACTTTCTTGTTAGTTACGTTAAACACTGAAAGTATCATATTTTGTATGTCACGATGTATTCTCAGATTTTATACCAAAGTAATCTGCTAATAAACATTGACGGTATTCTGAAAGCGATTATACGAATAGTTGTTATAACTTACGTTGCACCAAAGTAAGATTTCTGAATATCATATAATTTTATTAAAGATATTCACGTTGTTGAAATAAAATGAAACGAAAGATCAATAAGTTATACGGAACTATATGATTGCGCGAGTGTTAGTTCAGATCAAATATTCCCGAGTATGTATTAAGAAGTTGCCATAGAACTGCTTGATGTGTTTGAAACAAATTCAGTAAAATACAGTCACCCATAGACTCATCCTTTAGATTTTACTGACAGTATTCTTTCTTTTGTTTTTATGGTAAAGTTGGAAACTAAAAATGATCGCGTGACTTTTCTTTATAATTATAGGCGAAATATAATACTTAAGTATATCCTGGAGGACAAACGAGAGTTGTTTGTCATATGACCTTAGTCTTCATAGGGCATTCATCTGTGCCGAATGTGATATTTACTTTAGCCTATTCATATGCCAAAATTATGCCTAATTTGTTTATAATATATTATATATTTATTTTGCATTAAAATGTTTCTTAAACAGAGCGACTATTTGCTGACGAATCTCAACTGCAATTTCAACATTATCAAATATTAATTACTTTTTTCTTATCTTATATTCATTATTGCCCCTAGTGGTACACCGGGTTTCGATACCTGTGGTGGGCAGACTACAGATAACCCATTGCGTAGCTATGTGCTTAAGCGACAAGCAAATATTCATTATTAAAAACAAAGTAGAAAGTTAAATATTACACAAATGACTATTCTTTAATAGCAAATAAATACTGAACAATGTGGTATATAAATACAATGATGTCCAACAGACAGATTGAAAAGCATCTGCATGAACGCATGTTTCAAAAATGTTGTAGCAAAGTGTTGTACCAGAGTGAGCAGATATAACAAGATCTTTACTCACAATAAGATGTAGTGTATTTTACCTACTGGTCGAATTATAAATTTTCGTTGTCTTTATTGGTTGTTGGAAAAAGAGTCGAATATTTTCGTACAGCATTTGCAAAAGATAATACAAATATATTATTATGATATATCGCATTTTATAATTAAGAGTAATAAACCACAATCCCAACCTGCAAAAGTTACCGACTATTCCAAATAACACACACAAGAAAAAAATCCCCTAACTCATACCAATTTGTACAAGTATCAGTGCCATCTCTTAAGATGTACAAAGGGAGTGGACACAGACACGGGGACAAAAATGATACGTGCTTTTAGACATTGTGGTATGCATCCTTTACCTAAGGGAAAAAAAATTAATATGTGTTAAAGACTTTTCGACGTCCGGTTAATGAGAGTGTCATAGTACACGTATAAAACCTGCAAGAACATTTAGAAAAATATATCGATAAACCTGAATATATATATACATATTGTATACAATTTATGAAAGGTTGAAATTATTAGCTGTTCCAGCTTTGATGATAGAAACAAAAATGCTATCGAACTTTTTAAACAGTCGCTTGACGACAACTATAGCTTTATCCAATTCATTGTATCCAAAAGACACTAATCATATTTCCTTGAATATGTAATAAATATTTCTATTATGTTCTGTAATGGAAAATTTATTATTGTGATAAACTAAAAATAAAACCTTGTTGTAGTTTCTGCTCCAACATTCAGATAGCCCACTATAACAAGATCAGAACAATATGCAAGTTATTTTTTTTAAAACAAAATAAAATGGCTAATTATGATGTACTCGACCACTACTTTCTTGGACCCTTTGAGTTTTAGAAATCATAAATATTCAAAAGTATCTCGGACTTACGCTAAAACTAAAAGGTTCTAGCTGTATGTTACATATAAATGTAATATGCTTTTATACACGTTTTTATAATAGTTTAAACTTTAAACCATTTATCTCTTTCTGCTTTATTAAGTATATAAGCATTTTCCTTATGACAATTAGTTAATAAAATGAAACTTTCTAACCCAAAGCAAATAATTGATAAATTTCAGTTCTTATTTATGAGGCCTAAGAACAGCTGTAGCAAGTTTTTAATAGTTACATCATTGTAATTATCTAAAGAAAATCAAGGTTTTTACATTTGCTGCAATTTACCTTAATTGGCATTCTTTTCAAGTCTTGAATCACGAAACACTTAACATAGAGTAAATTGGGTATTTGTAGTCAGAATAGCAGTTTATATGACATATGAGCTAAAGGCTTAAACTCTCTTAGTTAATGGCTACAAACATAAGAAACACTTCTTTATGAGTTTTTTGTTGTTACAAACAAGAACTCTACCAAAATAAAAATAAAAAAATCCTGAAATTATGTTAAAGCTATTAAATATATCCGATCTACAAGTAAGTTGGACATGTAATTCATTCCCCCTTTCCAAGGTTAACATTATATCTAATTATTTTGTTTTATCGCTTACTATCTGTGATTGCTACAGTCAACCGGGACCACTTTCAATAATAGAAACAAGTTAATTCGTCCTAAAAATGTTACCAGAATAATTCGTTAATTAGTTTAAATGTTTGTATCATAGTAACTCAGGAAACGAAACTGAGTATCCAGCTTAATTAATGGGTGTGAAACTATTCAGATACTGGGTATATTTAGATTCGTTTTCTATTTTTTTTCAGTCTGCTAAGGACACAGCATTCTCTAGGTCAGTGGTTCCCAAATTCGTTTAGTTTGAGGCTTCCTTGATATGAATACAGAAGTCTGAGGCCTCCAACCCATAATTTTAGCATGATAATTGAAAATAGTACCGTAGTAAAAACATTATTATTTAATTAATTCAACCTAATTTTGATCGGCTTATTGTTTATTTAGAATTGAAATTAATTCAGCATCTTTGTTTTCAGCCCATTTTTGGCGCCCCCCCCCCAGAAAAAGCTTCACGACCCCCAGTAGGGCCGCGGCTCCCATTATCTCTCACCATCACAATCAAAATGACGCTACATGAAATGGGTATGTACCAACTAAAACTAACGACATCTGGTTTGATAATTTTTCATGCATTAAATAAATATTTACAGTAATGGAAGCCCCCCAGTGGAACAGCGGCATGTCTGCGGACTTACAACGCTAGAATACTGGTTTCGATACCCGTGGTGAGCAGAGCACAGATAGCCCATTGTGTAGCTTTGTGCTTACTTACAAATAAACGATAAATAAATAAACAGTAATGGAAATTGCTTTTAAAATAGAATGGAATTAAATTGTAATGTTGCCTACATGCAAATAATAATACAAACAAAGTAAAAAATATACTATACAAAACTTAAAAACGGAATACAGGTATATTTAATAAACTATCTAGTGGATCTGTTTTTTTTTTTTTGTAATATTCAAAGCAAAAGAAACATAGTAAGAAATTTCATTTACAAGCTCTAAAATCTGGATTACACTCACTTATAATGAAGAACTCCAATGAGATTGTCCCTAGAAACTAGTTTCGCATTAGAAATTCAATGATGGACGACATTTCTCTACAATGTATATAATTTCCTAATTTTATAATTTGTTGACATTTTGTCTTTGGAGTTTCGTTGAAATAAAAACAGTCTAGGGTTCTACATAGATCTTATAAACATGAAATAACTTATTAGGCCATTACGTTCCAACGAACTTCCTTCGACGACCTAAACATAGATTACGTTATCTGTTTTAAGTATAAGACGGGAGGGTTTTGGTTTGTTTTGAATTTCGCGCAAAACTAGATAGTATAGAGGGAAGATAGCTAGTCAACACCACCCACCGCCAACTATTATTCTATTATTTTACCAACGAATAGTGAGATTGACTGCACGTTATAACAACCCCATAGTAGAAAAGGCGAGCATGTTCGGCGACGGGGATCCGAACCCGCGACCATCAGGTTACGAGTCAAGTGCCTTTGCCATCAGGCCATGCCAGGCCTGGGAAGAGGAAGAATACAAAATTTCACAAGGATTTTCGACTTAAATAACAAATAAACTAATAGGATATTAGCCCTCCAGTAGCACAGCGGTATGTCTGCGGACTTACAACGCTAGAAACAGGGTTTCGATACCCGAAATGGGCAGAGTACAGATAGCCCTTGTGTAGCTTTGTGCATAAGTACAAACAAACAAACATAGGATATTTATCTCCTCCCTCAATTTAACCTCCCACCGTCAAAAATCCGATTAATTGCTATAATCTTTTCCCTCGTACTATGGCTGTTTGTATTGTGCTGTTTTTTTTTTGTTAAGCTATACCTGTTTTTATAACGAGGTCTCATTATCATATAAAGTCGTGGATGTTAGATTTGTATTATAGAAGGTGTTTGTTTTATTATTAGTAAGTTGTGTAAATATTGAATTAAGTTACGAACATAATAGCCACAGTTTGAATATATTAACCCTGTTATACTTTGCGAGATAAATCAAAACTCTAGGCTAACACATAAATGTTTGGGTCTATACGCACGCACTAAATATTCGCATGGATAGTTTTATTATACCAAAATTAAGTGTGGCAACTCAAGCATTTCAACAAAGATACAGAAATAGTTCGAATGGTTAGGCTCAAAACCGTGCTTGAAACATACGCGTTTATGAATGTATGGGTGAATTTCTGTTTTCAATTCGAATCATTTGTTCATTGCGGACGAATGAAGCATATTATAAAATACTAACAACTTTAACACGACAAAATAATAAAATAAAAACGAATTAGATAAAGAGATAAGCATGTAACTACAAAAACAAAACCCAAGATAATCAATGATAAAAGTAATAATGTTCGAAATATAAAATTAATAGTCCCTATTACATAATTGTCATATAATCAGTATCAAACAAACAATAAAGAATCATGGGAGTTCACCTATGAAAAATATATTTTAACTGAAGTAGCTAAGAAAATAAAGCAGAACACGTTATTCAGGTAAGTACTATGAGATGAATAAACTGTATGCATACAGAAAGGTTTCGTTTCAGGGCTGGATCAGAAATATTCTCTAGTGAATAATACATCATTGAAACTTTGAAATCACAACACGCACGTCCAAATATATCTGACAAAGATAAGGTTAAAAACAGAGTTATGTTGAAACATACAAATTACAGATGTTTCCGTACTTTTCAATAACAAAGAAGAAGATATCTATTTGTTTGTTTGAAATAAAGCGCAAAGCTACACAATGGGCTATCAGTGCTCTGCCCACCACGGGTATCGAAACCCGGTTTCTAGCGTTGTAAGTCCGCAGACATACCGCTGTTTCACTCGGGTGGGGGCGAAGATATAGAATACAAATAAGAAGATCTAGGTGTTAATAGAATACAAATAAGATCTAGGTGTTAATATAATACAAATAAGAAGATCTAGGTGTTAATAGAATACAAATAAGAAGATCTAGGTGTTGAAAAGAAGTTTTAATATACAAGATTGCTTAGTTTACTTTCTATTAATTACCCCCCCCCCAAGTGGGACAGCGGTATGTGTGCGGACTTACAACGCTAGAAACCGGGTTTCGATAACCGTAGCGGACAGAGCACAGATAGTCCATTATGTAGCTTTGTGCTTAACTACAAACAAATAAACAAGCATTTGCAATAGAATTTACTTAGATTGAACATACTGTTCAATATCTATTTAATATCTTGTTATATGTGCAGGTTGTTTTAATATTTTGCTATTGAGTGATATATGTAATATCATTAAATTAACTATCACTAATTTCAAGAACAAGGGTATGTGGAAAGTACTTAATATTTTATAATAAACACGCTGCGTACAATTAGGTTTGTTCACATACTTGAATATATACACAAGTGAAATTTTATCTTCTTAAATGATAATAATCCTTATACGTTTTCGGAGATCATAAGCAAGAGAATGTACATCTGGAAAACTTGAAAATTCGCTGTTTATATCGTACACGATTTTACGGTTGTTGGAACTTAAGAAGATTAGTGTTAAGGTTCACAGTTATTCAAAGATGTTTCTTGATTGTCGACAAACCATTAGACCAAGTTAAGAATATAAACATTAGCAAAATTTCGCGAACGTTTTGAATGATCTAGCACATTAGGTTCTACATTACTATGGGTAATTCCTTGGTGAACCCTTATGTCTAATCTTCAGAAGAGCTTATTTCGCTCAAGAGAAAACAAGCATTAGTCAGAGACAGGATTAAACACAATACTTATTGTTTGAGTTGAAGGTGCTTGGAGTACGTTTAACCTCTGATGGAGGTATATTTTAGAAAACCAACCAATCTTTAAGGTCATCAGACTACGAATTTCATCAAACTGCACGAATAAAATTTATCTTTTTTAAAATATAGATATGAAACACGGGTATTTGTTTACAGAATAGAAAGTAATATTGGTTTTACTTTGTTCTTTAGCCTACGCTGACCGATTTGTTCAAACTAATGAAGTGGATTTTGTATGATTAAGATAGGATATTAACATTCACTCTTGCTTCTCTCTCTATCTGCTCAATACGAATGTTTAAAAGTTTATTGAATAAGTATTGTTAACACTTCAAGAAATGACCGTGCGTAACCACGTAAAACCACAGAGAAAAAACAGAAAACAACAACATTAATCTAAGATTTTACAGGCTCGAGAGATCTGATAGAGCAAACCTTTAAGAAATATATAAAATGTGTCAGAAGCAAAAAATAAAAAAATCTTATTTAGTTTGTTAGTTTATTTAAGCGCAACAATTATACAATAGGCTATCTGAGCCCTCTCCACAACAGGAAGTAGACCCACGGGTTTTTAGCGTTGTAATTCCATAACCTTATTGCTGATCCACTAGGGGACCTAATTTGAAGTTAATAATTCCATCATATTGTTCACAAATTAACTGAGGAAAGGTTTGATTTAATTTATAACTGTGACCATGTATTGCATAATCTCGGCAATGGAATTCGTAGTTTAATTACACGTATGGACGTTTTTATACAAGATTCTTAAGAAGTAGTTATTTAATCAAAATATCATATTATTAATTTTCATTTTCGGCATTTCTAGTTTATGACCGACGTAATAAAATCTAAGTTAGAGAATATAACTGTAAAAACTTTAACAGTTATAAAAATAAAGATCTTTTTCCCGTAAAACCTCAAGTTTCAGTTAATAAAGCAATGAATAATCAATTGGCTCCATTATAATTTTAAATAAAGTGACGAAGACACACCTCAACTGTTGTGTTCAAAATTCATTGACAAATGATAACTTAATATACCAGAAAACACGATTAACGGTAGAAAGTGAAGTTAATGAATAATTAATAGAAAGGAAAACAGCCGAGAGAGGCTGATATTTCAGCACCCCGTGCTCGGATGACAGAAAAAGTGACTGTGACACGTGCTGATAAATTCGTGAATCAAGAGACTTTCAGTGGAAATAAACCTTATAATGACCTGAAAGTTTCAATTATTTTAATATTTATGAGTGCTATTCCCCTCGTTTTTTTTAGTTGGTTTGGAAGCAATTTGTTTAAGTAGTTTTTATTATTCTTCATACAAAAATATAACGAAATGGTCGAAATTGAGATGTAGTATCGTGGTTTTCAAAACTGTTACCTAAAAGTTATTTCGAAGTTAAATACTTTGAAATTATGATAATTGTTGAATATGATTTAATAATATTTAATCAAAATTTCAGAAGATAAAAAAATGGGGATTCGCGTTTTTCATATATTGCTGTTCTCTGACTTTTCTGTTCACATTTTGATGACTAAGTTTCGTTGACATCTATGAACATAAGGAACCTGCTAATGAAGCTAGACGTGTAGGTAAAGTATTGGAAAAGTTATTTTAAAATATTCAGCCTATTTCATAAAGATACGAGAACGAGTTTTGATAAATCACCGTTCTTGCATAATATTTGTTTTCTTTCACATAATAAGTGTGAAATGATATTGGATTTCTAACGACTGTAATTCTACATAAAAACACAAAAGTATTATTAACTTTCGTGTATAAAAATACTATTAAATCATGCGCTTACTCTGGTTGTGTTATCAGAAGCTAATATGTCACATGTTCACTCTGGCCGTGTTATCTGAAGCTAATACCTCACACGTTCACTCTGGTTGTGTTATTTCTTACCATGAAATTCATTGTCGGCTGAATAGAGAAAGAGCCAAAAGACCACCTTGTATCATCTATTTGTCATCTTTAAAAAATCGATTCCTCACTGGCGAACTGTAGAGGGCGGTAGTCAGGAACCATTTGTCAGATACCGTAATTTACACCAAAAAATATTTCCACTCTATAGTTCAGGTATAGTTATGTATGTTCATAACTCAAGGAGGACAATTTGTCAGATACCGTAATTTACACCAAAAAATATTTCCACTCTATAGTTCAGGTATAGTTATGAATGTTCATAACTCAAGGAGAACAATTTGTCAGATACCGTAATTTACACCAAAAAATATTTCCACTCTATAGTTCAGGTATAGTTCATAACTCAAGGAGAAC
>NW_013665764.1:621400-624466 GCF_000517525.1 Limulus polyphemus
ATGGACCTGCAGGTCCATTATTCGCATTCTGTCACTACAAACACAAAATGTGCTCGTACTTTGAGAACGTGGGTCAGTTATAATGCTGTTGACTAGTTGTCATCCCTCTAGTCTATCAGTTTCAAATTAAGGACGGCTAACTCAGATAGCCCTTGAGTAGCTTTGCACGAATATCCAAAAACGAACAAACAAAGAAACCATGAAAACAAGAAATAATCAGTAAGCAGCTAAGCTGTATATAAGTCAAGTGTTTTAGGTATGACTGGTTAGCGTTTCGGGCGACGGATTAGAAACTGGAAGATTAGCAATTATAACCACGATTGCGTTATAACAGTGAGAGTCAATCCTGTTATTTATTAAAAAATCATACAAAGCTTTTATAGGTGACTACTCTGTAACGAGTAGTTCAAACTTATAAACACTTGAACCCTAGGGGTTTTTCAGCCTGGCCGTTTAGCAGCTGCATTGCATAAAGTACTGTTTATTATGAACAAAACTTCGAAAAACCCGGTAATCAGTTGAAAAAGAAGAAGATCAGACTACATCAAAACACATAATACATATATATATATATTGCAAGTTACATCCATCTACTGAAAATTGAGGCTTAACGTATATAATTTTATATATTTTTTTAAAGATAAATCTAGCTGTTTTATCTCCTAAAGTTAATTAAGAAACAGATTTCTTAACAAAAATTAAATTCAGCACTACCACAGGTTCGGAAAACAAAACAAAAAGGTACACGAGCTTTACGTTTCAATGAATTAAACTGAGAGTTCCAAAAGAAAATTTCAAAACAGCAAAATTAAAGGGTTTTCGTAGCGCTTTTATCACATACGGGTATGTAGATTTATCAAATGTGACAGAAAGGCATTTTTTTAAGAGAAGAAAATGAAATGATTATAAAAAAATAACTACCATTATACGGCTCGTTTCAAAAACTTCTCGTATACAGATTTTCAAATCCTAGACATTAAAGACAGTTGGACTTAGACATCTTTCGAATACTTGACATAAGTCTACCATTTAATCTTTGTTGTTGTTGTTGTTTTTGTTAAATCTTCAGAGTCAAAAAGAAAATTTTGGATAATATTTAAATATTTCATAGTTGTTCACATTAAAAAATTCCTTGCACTTAGGTATATATATATTTTTTAAGAGATTATAAAAAGTAATAATATATATATATATACCTAGAATTTTGGAAAGAAAGTGATTCTAGAATGAAATAATGACAAGTTAACTTGTACGTAACACTTTGCACTCGTGTCACCCATTGCATGAACTAAATTTAAATTTACGTCTATTTTAGAAAAAGTTATATGAGCGAATTTGCTTTCATTCTCCTGAAGCTATCTTATCATTTGAAATGAGTTTCAAGACCAGTTGATTGTGTAAGCTAATACTGTCTGGTTGATATATGTTTAGATTAATTTTAATTTCTGATCACAGCAAGCTATGTACTTAGAGCGAAATTTCAAAAATGAACCTGGTAATGAGAATAGCTAATTAATATGTTTTTTTTCTGACTAATAAAGATTAGAATCCGTTGTTTCATCACTTGATTACCTTAACGACTAAGCTACTTTCGGGCATAATCCAAGTAATATCTCAGTAGGTTCGGTCACTTTAGGAAATTTATGTTACTTCTAAATATATATATATTAAGCTAACAATGCAATTGATCTCTCTTATATATAAGTCGCCCGGCATGGCCAGGTGGTTAGGGCACTCGACTCGCAATCTGCGGGTCGCGGGTTCGAATCCCCGTCCCACCAAACATGCTCGCCTTTTCAGCCGTAGGGGCGTTATAATGTGACGGTCAATCCCACTATTTGTTGTGAAAAGAGTAGCCCAAGAGTTGGTGGTGGGTGGTGATGACTAGCTGCCTTCACTTTAGTCTTACACTGCTAAATTAGGGACGGCTAGCGCAAATAGCCCTCGTGTAGCTTTGCCATGCCGGGCCACCAGAGGTAAGAAAAACAGTTAGAAGCACCGGGCGTCTACACAAATACTGTAACCAAATTGTAACGTTGACTGTTACTTTAACAACTAGCTCGACACATCTGTGATCAGCAGAACATTTCAAGCATGATCTTCGTCCTTCTGATGTCAACTACTAGGCCACACCCGCTTTAATTTTCAAAATGAGAATACAAATTAAATGCTAGGTATGGTGTCTTAGAGTATTAATTTCAAGCGTGACCGTTATTGTGAAGTCTGATGAAGTTAAGGAAAGCCTATATTCCCATTCCCCAAAAGAAGAATTAATATATTTCCTCTTCCGTCCCATTAATAACACAGGCCCAACAGTGCAGCCTTTTTAACAGCTACTTTGTATGAATTCAAAAATCTTATGTATAAATTATTTGATTAAAAAGCAAACTAAAACGTTCACTAATTTCGCGGTAACATCAAATAAAGTTTCAACACAACACAGATATTATGTTCAATATAACACACCCCGTTATGTTCATTTTTGCTCTATTTAAATCATGAATTATTTACTTATTTATACACACGGTGTATCATATTAATTATTTCGATGTGTCTCTTACAACACACACAGTAAAGAACTGAACACAGATGCAAGATTTATAGCCGACTCTAGAAGAAATTCGGAAGATTAGCTATTGTTCTGGTAGCGTTTTTGTTCACATTTTTTTCTGTGACTCATGTGTTACTAGGGTCCTTGTAGCCATTAGCAGGTGGAGGCATAAACAGGTTATAATGTTGTTTTCAAAACGCCGATGTGGTCACACGAATCTGCACTGGAAATTCTATAGTTAATTTGTTAGTTTTCAAAAATAAGAACTATAACTCGAAATGGTATATTTAAGTGTTTTACACTCACAAAAAAATAAACCTATCATTCTAGAGGTATTTAAACATTTGTTTAACAACAAGTAAAAGCTTGGAATGGTCTATTCTTTCATTGGGAGTATGTCTGTGAGCCAGACTAGTTTAAACAACTCTATTCAATTATGTACCAACAGCCCAGTGGTGGCTAACAATATGAAGAATTAAATTGTGGCAGAATGCTACAAGTTCTTCAAATACCTA
>NW_013665764.1:624501-639913 GCF_000517525.1 Limulus polyphemus
GAAGAATTAAATTGTGGCAGAATGCTACAAGTTCTTCAAATACCTATAGAATGATAGGTTTATTTTTTGTGAGTGTAAAACAACTTAAATATACCATTTCGATATCTCACTACTATAAAGGCTTGGTTTGGTCTGAAGTTTCATTGATGGTAGTGTCTAGAGTTACTGATGAGAAGTGGAATTCCCCGAAACTAATCGGCTCACAGACACACTCCCAATGAAAGAACAGACCATTCCAAGCTTTTATTTGTTGTTAAACAAATGTTTAAACAAGTCTACTTATTCAATTAAGAACTATAACTATTCGCCATAGAGGTTGCATAGCTTGTTTTCGTAATATATCAACACAGGTGGAACGAAACACAATTTTTTTTGTTATGTATACTTGCCTCTAAAAGGATTTAATACAAACGTGTTTGTCCTCCGATGGGACAGCGATAAGTTTACGGACGATATAACGCTAAAATCAGGGGCTCGATTCCTCGCGGTAGACACATTAGATGGAACGATGTGGCTTTGCTCTAAAACAAACAAAGGTGTTTGTGTTAATTACGGAGGCTATGGTTTGTTTGATTCTTTTTGCAATTTTAATAGATCAAATTTATCAGGAAAAAGATGATGTCAGATCGACCATAACCTACGCTTGGCAGTAGAACGATACAACAATATATTAAATTTGTGGTGTGAAGCGATTAATTTTGAGACATACATGTGAACTCACCTGACATCAATGGACTATTGTGCTTTTTTCATCTTTTCCACAGAGCTTTGAAAAATCGGAAATGACGTTTAATTTTTGTATTGAAGAAGGCTTGAACAAAAAACTGGACAAAGTTTACGTTACATTTCTCAAAGTCTGTAAAATAACAAATTTCAGATTTAGTACGTACAATTTAGAGCAAGAAAAATATTGAAGCCTAATGAAGAAGCTTACATTCTTGAATTTGTCACAGTGTAAACCGCTAGATGTAGTTATTAATACCACACATGTATTAAAACGTTAAATGTTGGTATTGTTATTGAAAGTGTCCCTAATATAAATCTGTGAATATGGTATCAATGATACTGTATGGATACCGATTCTCTATTTCAATTAAATGGAAAACGACTGCCATGATACATCATTTGGAACTAAAAAATATTAAGTATTCTCATGTTTAACATTTTCAATGTAAATCCACACATACACATATTCATTTTACTAATTTTGAAATCTTGTTCAAACGCAAAAAAAAAAAACGTATTGGGGTTTCCATACTTATCCTTCGAGGTATAACTGAAACAAAATAATGATTTTTTTAAAGGAAGAATAATGAAATACACGTTTGCGTTGTTGTCATTGCTGTTCCGTTTAACTGTTTCATTAAGTGACTCATTTATTTTAAGGAAGTATAACGAAATACACGTTCGTGTTGTTGTCATTGCTGTTCCGTTTAACTGTTTCATTAAGTTAGCCTTCTAGTGACTCATTTATTTTAAGGAAGTATAATGAAATACACGTTTGTGTTGTTGTCATTGCTGTTCCGTTTAACTGTTTCATTAAGTGACCTATTTATTTTAAGGAAGTATAATGAAGTACACGTTCGTGTTGTTGTCATTGCTATTCCGTTTAACTGTTTCATCTAGTGACTCAGCAGTACGTCTAAGGACTGATAACACTATAAATTATTAGTTTTCAATACCTGTGGTAGGCAGAGCCCAGATAATATACCATAAAATAGGGATCTATAACGATGCTGTTATAAGGTGTGTACGTGGTCAAATATAACTATGCTACGTCATCTTATTTCCACATATTTATGCTGCAAATGATCTATAAACTGAATTGATTCACGATTTTAATTATTTCATTCATAATTTAGAACTCAAATAATTAAATAAGCTTTTTTTTTATAGGTAGAAAGAGTATAATTAGAATTCAGCAATCAATGTGACTAGAGTATTGGACAGTCACACTGCCTGAAACCAAGGCTTAACTATGTCTAGATAAAATATAGGAACTTAAAGGAAATAGTTGAGAACCTAAGGCTAAAAACAGCTTTTTTTGCTGTTCGTTGTGTAACATCAAAACTGACGAAGCTAAGCTCCTTAGGTTGAATTATCAGAGCAACATTTCATTTCAATAAGCGCAATAGGGATTGTCAGTAGTATTTCTGTTACACTTAGCTGTAACTCTCCTGTCCATCAGGCTTCTACACCTGTGCCTTTTGGTTGTATCTTCCAAAGCCCTAGTTAAAGAAGCCTTCTATGAGCTTATCAAATCAAACTTGATAAAGGGATTGAAGCTTGAAAATGTGATAGAACCTGGGGGAGTTTAAAGGCTTTGCACTGCCATAAAATTGTTTGTACGAAATGATAAATTAAAATACAATCCTATTTCACAATGTTGTTAAGTTATAGAACACCTTTCAAGGGGGGGGGGTGACGTTATTAAGACTAATCTTTATTGCTGAAATATCATCATTTCAAACAATTTCGAAACATAATGTCTGAATATATATATTTAAATTATAATTTAGTTTATAATTTCTTATCTTCTTCTTAATGAATATTTTCAATAAATATTCTCCAGAAAGCTTGCTTGTATCTCACTATGATTCTCAGGATACTGTTACACCTCCAGTCGTTACTTAATTTTCCGTAAATTCGTTCCGACGAAACTTTAGCGACACAAGTCCTTTCTTAAACAAAACTGGTTTATTCTTTCCGAATACAACTTTACCGATACACGTAATCTCAACAGTCGCTCTATAACAAACGCTAGAACGTCTCACGTGCTCGTGCTCGACAATACTCAATTACACACTCTCTGACTGCAGTTCAATTACTCATTACCTACACATTGTCCCCCTCTTATATATATACCAGACTACCCTATATCTAGTAATCTCCCAACTATTCACGAAGGTTCGAGAAAGAAGTGGCGTGATACTAGTCACGTGACCTCGCTGACGCAACAATACTTTATTTGTTACTGAAGTATGATGTTTTTAAAGTTATTCACTTTCACGAATATTATTTGTTTTGTTTCGTTTTCACAAGAAAAAAAAAGAATAAATCATTACGGAGTATAAAATTAGAACTTCATTTGCAGAGCACTACAGCGGTGGTTACAAAATTATAATAATGATAAAAGAAACAGTATACATATAATATTTCAAGCAATGTTACCAGCCTATTGGGTGGACAACTGCACATATGATAGGCTGTTAGGGCTTACCTATAATGTTGAACATTTCGAGATATAATCGTGGCATCATGAAATGATCCGAAAATAAAAATTCAGTCTTATAGCCTTGTTTCGAATACGTTGTACAGAGAGTAGATGGCGAACTGAATTCATTATTTATGATATAGAACATTACCATTCATTATTTTATGATATAGAATATTACCATACATTATCTTATAATATAGAATATTACCATACACTATATTATCATATAGAATATTACCATACATTATCTTATCATATAGAATATTACCATTCATTATCTTATGATATAAAATATTACCATACATTATCTTATAATATAGACTATTACCATACATTATCTTATAATATAGAATATTACCATACATTATCTTATCATATAGAATATTACCATTCATTATCTTATGATATAAAATATTACCATACATTATCTTCTGATATAAAATATTAACGTACATTATCTTATAATATAGACTATTACCATACATTATCTTATGATATAGAACATTACCATACATTATCTTATGACATACAATGTTACCATACATTGAACCATTTGCTTTTTAAATATACTCACTAATGTTGAGAACTCATTTCTTATACAATACAAATATACTTGGTTTATTTAAATGCTTTTATATACTAACTCTCAATATCTTACTTAAAGTTTTAACTTTAATTTCCCTAAGGTGATAATGATGTCGATGAAAATACGAATGATTCATTTATACTAAACACTTACTCGAATATACTGTATATGTTACAACGTGCTCTGAGTCAAGTTTTCTTTAGGTCTGACGACTATTCGTATTACGTTTTCCAGGAGAGAAAACGTGCAATTTGAAACTGCTATAATGACCTAATGAATCGAGAGAGACCTTATATACTAATTAATCCTCAGAGATGGATAATACCAGATTTAATCTTGCTTTTTACATTGACTTCATAACCTATGTTTATTTTTATTACGATAACGTTAACAATGTTGAGGTAAAACATTGTTACGGCTTAAACACCGAAAGCCAGCAAAGTATTGGAAACCAATAGGTTTAAAAAACTGTTATAAAAATTCAATTAACTGAATATGTTTTTCTTTTCTTCTATATTCTTTTTAATATATTCAATGTGGTTCCAAATCAGGGCTGTTTACAAATAGTATTTCACATCTAGCTACAGTGACACATAGTTACGATAAACAGGTCAGATTTTATACCTCAAAAACGTTAAAGGAATGATCGAAACTAAAAAAGGGCTTGTTTCATTTTATTAGGCTTAATTATCGTGAAATATCTTTAACATTTTATTAGGCTTAATTATCGTGAAATATCTTTAGTATAAACATAAAAACCGTACCAAAATAAAACGTAACACTAAGTAGGAAAAAAACAGATACCTTAAGTATCATTCAATATTTATGAGCAAGTAAATGCTTAAGTAACTACATACAATTATATACTAATTGTTTATATAATTAGGCATTACCCTCTTCAAATTTGTATAACATTTATAAATGATATTAAATACGTTATATTAAAACGATTTTGAATCTGCAAATCAGCAGGTCACAGGATAACTACAGCCGACATAAAGTCACGGAGAAACTAACTGTGATGATATCGAAAATCCTCGCTTTTAGGAAGGGTATATGGTACCCCTTTCCGATGCAAAATATTCATACTCTTTGATAATCAAGATTTATTCAGAACTTTATACACGAAACTCTTACGAATACGCATTTTGAAAGGTTAAACTAGGTTGCAGGTCTATTGTCAGAATGTACGGTCGTCAGATAGAACATGACGTACGTGGCGGCGTGATGAGGCGCCGAAATCGTTTGAATATTATTTACTAAAATCTCTGAATTTCTACGACTTTTTGATATAGCTGAGAAGGTGATACAATTATCTTGGTTCACTTGGTTTAAACGTCCAGAAATAATGCATATTTAGCATCTTTTAACAATAAAGTACGAGTTTAAATTGCGTTAAACACGGACTACATTTTGTATAGAAAAATTTGTTTGGTTTATTAAAATAAGACTACTGTATATTGAAACCAATCTAGGTGCTCGAGCACTTTCGAAGAGAGTGTCTTTCTTCTTCATTCAGGAGTAGAAACATCAAAGTCGAAAGTGGTTTACGTTATTCATAAGGAGAGAAACATGTCACGTAAGCAAAGAGTATTTGTCGGCTTGACTACGAAAAACTGAACAGTCCAGTGTGAAGAATAGTGAACAACGAAACAACAAAAACATAAAGTTCCAAGAGAAAGCAGCAGAGTTACAAAATATGGAAAAATAAGAAGTATAAAAATAACTCTCAAAGTAACTTTTTCATTCTTTATATCTTTTATCATCTTCTGTTATAGTTACCTTAATTGTGTTTTTGTGTTGGACTTTTCTTCATTCTTTAATCTGTATTTCTTACACATGTGTTTATGTTTATTTATTTCTATTCCATGTTATATTTTTATTTATTTCCTCTTTTATTCCTTTTTTCTTTTGTTCATTGTATTTTTCCATCTCTGGTTTCTTAAGTTGAGTATTTTCTAAAACAGCATTTTTTCTTTGTTATAATGTTTAATTGTCAATAACTTCGGTTGTTTTATTTTTCTTTTTTCTATGGCTATATGGCTGTTTTTCTATGAAAATTGCTATATGGGCCAATGTTTATGTATGCGTATGTATTAACAAACAAACAGCAAGCTTTTTAGCCAAAAAAAAACCCGAAAATATGAAACAGAACTATTTAATTTTTTTCTGTTTACATAGTTTGCTCATTATGCATAAAATATGCATGCTATTACTCTTCTCCCGACTTAAAAATGGCAAATGTTTTGTTTTATCCTAAACACTATTCTCTTCTAAAACCGATTTGTAAAAAGCTTTCAGGAAATGTAAAAACTTTCAGTATTCGCAATCTTTGTCCAGCAATAAAGAAAAGTTGATGCAAAGGTATTCCTTCACTTAGTGATATGAATATGACGAAGAAATTATAGTGTGCATAATTTTACAAAGTTTGATTGTTAAAAAATGTAAAATCTGCTCATAATGTCTTTCAAAATAACTTTGTCCCTGAGGGAAGCAACTTCAAAAATTAAGCACGCAAAATCTGGACTGAGCACTTTCAACGCAAGCACCTAGCGACCACAGCCAGCGGATTTTTACTTTATCTGTTGCACATTTTGCGATATATACTAATCCTAGCGTTAGTGCCAAGATACAATGAATTCTATTTGCATCGATATAGCTTAGTTAGGCAGTGACCTACTTCTGTTTAGTTATTAATAAACATTATTATTGAAAATATGCCACATCAGCGATGAATGAGAAAGAATATTGACCAACAGAAATAGAAAATACTCTTCTCCCATACATCTGGTCATTTTCTTTCCCAGAGTTCATTTCTTATAGCTCAGCTACGAGCTAGAGTGTCATCAGAGGTCAATGCTGCTTTCGGTTCTTTCTCACACGTTGATATCTTAAAGGTAACATACATTCTAATTCTATGTAATCTACTTGATACTGTGGTTAATATTAACAATACCCTAATTTATGTATTACTTCCCTGTATGAGTCGATTTCCCTTAAACGTCAAGATTATAGTGTGTTCTTGGGTTTATATAGTTCAAACAGCAGATCCTATCTCATAAATAGGGCAAACTGGCATTACTCATCTTGCATGATTTTATTCATATATAATAAAACTGAATTTATGTTCAGTTTATGTCCTAATTCACCTAAGAATCATCACTGAGTCACAATCAAAAATATGTGATGTGGTGGATTAGGTGTCAATCTCAGTTTTACAGAACATGATAAAATGATACAATGTGAGCAAAGCTGCTTTGTTTTGCTGTAATTATCACATACCAGATACTGTTTGGTTCTTGATTTAGCTCAAGCTGTTTTGGAAGTATATGCCTATATATGTGTATATGAGGATTTTCCTTTCATATACTTTCAACTTATAATTGTCTCCTCTAAATAAAGAAGTATTATGCAAATACTTCGCTCCTGTATTTACCTTATTTTAAAAATCTATTATTATACCTCTTAAAAATTTTCTTGTTTTCTTATATTCTGTTTTTATCCATCCAAGAGTGACATTTCTGTTGTGCTGCTCTGAATCGGCGACTTTTTTTTACAGTGATGTTGACCAAAACCTCTCTGTCTACTTGGCATATCTCTCTTCCTTATAAACAGTTTCACACACTTCCGGCTATACCTCTTTTACTCTAAAAAACGAACATCTCACAATGAACGAAATCACTCGAACTTCTGGGTTGTTTTCAACATTTCTAACATCTCTCTTGATGATATTTTTGGGCTATGTTCTTCACTGTGATTGAGGAAAATAAAATGTATTTTATTGTTTATTGCTATCGCCAAATGAACACAGTATTCAATTTAAGTCAGTTTTTATTTGTTCTTTTTAAATCTGGAATTATGAAAATAAATTCATATTTTAGACAACCAGTTTGAAAGAAAGGAGTCGTATTTAAAAGCAACTACATTTGAAGTTGGTGTAATGAAACGAATGAAGTAATAATACATAACCTAGTTAATACAACATATGTGAATCAACATATCATTGTAGAGTTAAACTGATCTAATATTACTCTCAATATATCAACTCTTTTTTTAATTTTATGTTCACCTAATATTTTCGTTCAGATAGTAAAACAAATAACCCGCTATTTGTTTTTAACACAACAACCTTGTTGTATATTATTTAATGCAATTATGTTATTCTACTACACACACACACATTCCTGAAACCAGAATAACATTATTTGACGTTTTTTTTAGACAAGTTTGTTTATTTTTTTTCCGAGCAATTTACACGAACTCTAGAATTTCATATGGAAAAACTGCTTTCTACATAAATATTTTTACTTATTTTTACTCATAAGAGGCTATGCTTTGAGTATGATGTTTTTTTCGGATTAATACTCAGCAGTTATTTTTTATTTTTTAATAAAATCAGACTTGGTGCAAATAACAGTTATGCTGCATTTTTTTTAAAAACCGTCAGACAAAATCTATTCCACCCTAGGGAAGTCTCCAGTTTTCATATTTCTTCGATGTTTAGTGTGTTTCTCAGTTTTCGCATGTTACATATCTTTCCACACGGCACTATCTTTTCACCTTGAGGCAGTAGTTTAATGACAAAGAAGTTAACCCTGACAAAAAAAACGAATCAATTTGATTTTAAGAATCAATATTCTACCTTACTGTTTATTTTATCTTTAATTCAAGATTTAAAAAAAAATCCAAAATAAGTAATGATGAGGTAGAATTTCCTAGCATATACCTATTCAGCTCATATTACATATACCTATTCAGATCATATTACATATACCTATTCAGATCATATTACAAATGTATTTCTGCTTTCTTATAATTTTGTGATGTTGCACTGAAAATTTCTACATTAAAGTTATACACTCAAACCCTTCACGTTTACTATTACCTAAAAAAAAACTATTTTAAAGTATAGTTAAGTTTTCCCAGTGGCACAACGGTATGCCTGTGGACTTATAACTCTAGAAACTGGGTTTCGATACCCGTGGTGGGCAAAACACAGATAGCCCTATGTGTAGCTTTGTGCTTAATTTCAAACAAAACTTACAAAGTGTTAAAGTTCACACAAACATTTTAATCTTTGATTTATATTATTTTTTTTTTACATTTAACAATATGAAAATTCACTTTTACGTCAATGTTAACCTCATTGTTATATTCATTTACTCACTATAGGGATTAATTTACTCACTATAGGGACACGTATCTTTATATCTTTCTTTACTGAGGAGGTACACTGTGAGGTAGGATCTCATTTTGATGTTCACAGTCATTTGGCTAAAATGTTTTTAAAACCTTTAAAACACTTGGTTCGTTTTCCACTATAGATGCAATGATACAAATGTATATGTTTACTGTAAATATGTGAATGAAAGGAAAGCTTTCCAAAAAAAAACTTTAGATAATATTATAGTTTTGTACACTTCAAAAGATAGTTTACTTGTTTACTAATATTTTACACAGACAAATATCTAAAATAAATCGTATTATGTCACGGTCAAATAGGTTCTAGTTAACCCACTATCGCGCTTACTTCTTTTACTTGAAACGATTTTGGAAGCATTAACACAACCGAATACACTTCTTATTAAAATCTCCGCGCTTTTACCAAAAATATCAAATTGACCTGACTTTTCTGAACATAAACATAAATAAAAATAGAAGTTTCATCCTAGTAATGAACACCTATTGAACTGTATACGAATCGTAGTAAGCTACTTAGAGATAGAAGTTTCATCCTAGTAATGAACATCTGTTGAACTGTATACGAATCGTAGTAAGCTACTTAGAGATAGAAGTTTCATCCTAGTAATGAACATCTGTTGAACTGTATACGAATCGTAGTAAGCTACTTAAAGACAGAAGTTTCATCATAGCAATGAACACCTGTTGAACTGTATACGAATCGTAGTAAGCTACTTAAAGACAGAAGTTTCATCATAGCAATGAACACCTGTTGAACTCTATACGAATCGTAGTAAGCTACTTAGAGATAGACGTTTCATCCTAGTAATGAACATCTGTTGAACTGTATACGATTCGAAGTAAGCTACTTAGAGATAGAAGTTTCATCCTAGTTATGAACATTTGTTGAACTGTATACGAATCGTAGTAAGCTACTTAAAGACAGAAACTCCATCCTATTAATGGGCACATATTGAATTGTGTACAAATTAGAGTAAGCTATCTTATTAATAAACACGTGTTGAACGGTATACGAAAATCCAATAACAACACAGTGTTATCACAAATATACCTTACCTTCATGTTATTGAAATCCAAAACACTATAATAAATGTTTATTGAAACCTGAGAAAGTAACTTTTTTTCTTAAGTCTGCAGATAAACACCAAACTTTAATGACTTTGTTTTACTTTTTATCATTTACATTACACATACATTACTTTTCATACCGGGCTTGGCTTGGCACTGGGGAAAGGGACTTGACTTACAAACTACAGACCACGAGATCGAAACCCGTCACCAAACAAGCTCGCTCTTTCCTAAGTGTGTGGATAATGTGATAATGTGATGATCAATCCCATTATTAGTTGGAAAAGAGTAGTCCAATAGGTGGTGTTGACTAGCTGCCTTTCCTCTAGTATATCATTTCAAATCTAGAGACGGCTAAACAGATAGCTTTAGAGCAGCTTTGTGCGTATTTCAACCTAAATTATCAAATAAAACAAACGTTTCTTATTCGAAGTACAGTTTCATAGTGCATCAACAGAAAGGAATAGTACATTTGAATTATCATTCAAATAAAGATTCAAAATATTTTAATTCAAAGAAGGAAATGTGTATCACGCGCGAATATGAGACGACTATAAAGAAAACAAGAAAGACAGTTACTCCTTAAAATATTATTATTTCCATCACTTAAAATTTGACTTGCTATCTGCGGGTCGAGGGTTCGAATCCCCGTCACCGAACATTCTTGCTCTTTCAACGGTGGGGCGCTGTAATGTGACGGTCAATCCCACTATTCGTTGTTAAAACAGTAGCCCATGAGTTGGCAGTGGGTGGTGTTGTCTAGCTGCCTTTCCTCTAGTCTATTACTGCTAAATTCGGAACGACTAACGCAGATATCCCTAGTGTTGGTTTGAGCAAAATTCAAAGAAACCAAACCAATCACTAATAAGTCAACCTACTATAAAGTGGTATGTGAAGACTGGTGTTGAAATATTTCCAGTAAAAAATGAAAATAATTTGTAAGTCGCCGTAAAGAACCGTCAAAATTAACAAAGAATGTCTTTAAATCTAAAAGGTAAAAAGCAGCGATAAGTAACAATTGATATTATATCACTGACGTCTATTTCATTGATAAGTACACTGCTTACATAAAGGGAAAATCAGCGAAACATAAAAACCTATATACATATATATATATTGACCCCCAGTAGCACAGCGGTATGTCTGCGGACTTAGAACGTTAGAAACCGGGTTTCGATACCCGTGGTGGGCAGAGCACGGATAACTCATTGTGTAGCTTTGTGCTTAATTACAAACAAACAATAAACATATATATTAATAATAAATGTACTTCTGCAGGTTCCCCCAAAGTGTTCTGTTTGAAGAGTAAATAAAACCAAAATTAAGAGCAACCAATATTATATTTTTCGCTTTAGAAGTTCATATCGCATGCTTTATTGTAGCCTACATAATTTTCTTTAACATTTACATAATTTCTTGGTCGTTATGCAGCAGCCTTAGATTTGCAACATAAAATAATTGTTCATAGTAAAGAAAACAAAGAAATGTATGAAGTTTAAAATCACTTATAACTTAAATATAACTTATTTTAAAACTTAATTAAAGTAAGTGAATTGTAAATTAAATTAAACGTGGGCATTTGGGGATTATCCTGCTTCAGTTGGACATTCAAAAATCCTTTGTTTGCTTAAAATCTTTTAAATCAAGTAGATATAGAAATTTAATACAATTTTCATATTCATTAATTTTTGTAAAATACGTTCACAAGAATGGTTTGGTAATTCCTATCTGTTTAATTTTGTTTCTTAAGAAGTCAAATTTTTGTCCTAAACAGTAAATATTTAGATAAAATAAAATGTATCAAAAAGTATTTAAAATAGATAATTAAAAATTCATACATTTTCTGCTATCCTCTAAGAACACCAAAAACATGATGCTTTAAAAAGAAGAGTTTCACTGTTTGGACTTATTTTGAATTAGTATTTGTACAATTTTGAAAAGTACTAAATCATAACAATGAGAAGCACTTTCTACGTCGGATGTATTTTTCTGTGCAGGATTCAGATATTTAATAATAAAATTCACAATATTCACAAGTTTTCCGTAAGGAAATTACTATTACACTTTATGAAGTAATAATATTACTTCCTAATCATAGCAAGCTACCTACTTAGAACAAAACTAAAAATTAAGCTGGTAATAAAAATAGTTAACTGATTAAATTGTTGTATCATTCTTATTTATAGATATTATAACACATTGCTTCACCAGTAGACTATCCTCGTTGTTAATGATAATTTCAGCCTTAAAGTAAATAATATATCATGAAATTCGGTGAGTTTAGAAGATTTAAGTTAGTCCTGAAAAAAATATATACTAAGTTAACAATGAAAATCAGTCTTTATAATAAAAGTCTCTTATTATATATATATATATAAACTAGTTTCGATACCTGTGGTGAGCATAGCACACATAGCCCATTGTGTAGCTTTGCGCTTAACAACAAATAAACAAATATACCATTTTGTTTGAGGATTTTTGCCATAGAAGGAGGATAATAAACACCATGAGACAGAGCACATTTCCTCTCGTTTTGACTTTGTCTTTAAAGACACAAGTACTTAGTCAGTTGAGTGAGTCAGTTATTACCTTCCACAAAGGAGGATATACAATTATCATCTAATGAGTTCATCAGGGATTTAATATCAAAAGAAAGAAGGAAGAGGAACATTATCTAACGTCGTTCTTTAAATATTTTTTGCTTCCTTAACGGGTACTCTCAGCTAGTAATAAAAAAATATAAAAATAATAATACTAGATAAGTCAAGAATTGTAGCTAATAGTGTTAATGAAAGGAATATTAACGAAATAATAGAGTATATCCTACTGATAGAACATACAAGCACAAGCTATTAGCTACGAATACTGTAGTTGATTTGATGTTCGACTGAGGGAAGTTTTTAGAAACAAAATATCATTAAGTTTACGATTTTTTACTCTTTTGTAGCGGTGATGCCAAACATACATTAACAGAATCCCTTTACTAACAAACGTATAACTACACAACAGAGGACTATAATGCGGCGGGATCAATGTATCCAGACACAATTCCATGTCAGGAAACATACCACTTTAGACACATCATTTTCAGTAGGACTAATTTACAACTAAATTAATTGTTGAATTATATTTTGATCGAGACGGAATCCAACATTATGGAAGTAGTTAATACTCTAAGCCAAAAGGGAAATCAAACTTTCATTGCATATGCTTTAGGGATTACTTGAAGGAAATTGTTAGACGTATTCATATAAAATATTTCATTATTCTAAGCTGATGCATATACCGCTTATTATACTCAGTGATGGAAAATGTTTTGGAAATACTCATACCGATCTGAGTGAAAATCATCTTTGAGCTAGAAAACTCATACTTGAATAAGGGTTAAAATATAGTGTATTATTATTATTATTATTATCGTGAACTTAATAGTTTCTTTTTTCATCAATGCAAAACAAAAACATTGGCCACTTGTAAGATTGTTTTCTTAGTGGGTCATGAATAATTCACATCTCCAGTCAAACAGAAGTCATACCAATCCCAATAAGTTGTCAAAGATGTTGTCCATTTGAAAACATCAGACAAGAAGTAATATGTTGTAATTTACATTATTATGCTCTATAATATATTGGTCTGATATCTGAGAAATCTTCTGATCGACTGTTAGAAAATAACGTTACGTATGCTTCAAATTCTAAAGCTTTGCATTCGGCAATTTCACTTTAAAGATGCGTAGCAGAGCCTACGCCTGTCGGTTGTAATCTACACTAATAATTTATTTTGATGCCAAACTAAGAATTTGCCAAAATACAATGACGTGATTAATCTTTAGTATTCAGTTAACTTATTCATAAAATAAACACTTAGGTCAACATTTAGGTGTTAAATAATAATATTTTATCAAGCAACATGTTAAAACATGAATAGACAATGAAGTTTGTACATTTAAAAACACATACCTTGTACTTTATACTCGTTAAAAACATCACATGAAAAGTGCGAGACACAAAACACAGAAAATTCTAAAAATCAAACTTTAATTAAATCAAATAATTAAATTCTGATTTGTAGAGCATTGTTTTCCGTCAATTCTACCTTCACTGTGATCTGTTTAAAGACACTTATATTCTTGCCATTCCTATCAGAAGGACGTGCTAGTCATTATGTAAGAGTCCACTCTCTTCCAGTATTTGCATAAAGTCCAGAACTCGAGTACTGTATACGGCCTGTAATCAAGTGATCAAGGTTCTATTCACCATCCGTTTAAGTAATTCTTTACTTAAAGTGACAATGTAGTTTAAAAATAACTATTTTTCTAATTCGTTCGAACTGACTCGGTTTCGTTTTTCTTCATTAGGTTAATTACGTGTGAGTAATTAGTACCGCTTTGTAATATGAAGATGAAACATGGTTTCCCGCAGTGTAATACCTACGGGGTTTCTTTGAAGGTGTTTATTTTTTGTTGTTTATACTTACTTTTACAATTGTGATGATAAATATGCCAAGTACGTATATTAGTGGGCCAGATACACCACTGATTAACGTGTCAGAAACCACTGATTAGTGGGCCAGATACACCACTGATTAACGTGTCAGATACGATACTAATTAAAAAAAGGATAAGAAAGAAAAGCGAGTCTTTTGACTAAAAAAGAATTATCACAAGAGTGGATTAATATTGTTAGCATAAAATCATAATTTTTATGATAATATCCTCTAGTTAGCTTCGTGAATACCACAATTATTATTTTATTTTTTCAACTGTATTATTTGAGATTTTGGAAATGTTCATATGGACACGGCTTTTCCTTCATGAATATTCATTAAAATAAATATTAATTGCTAAAATTAGAGCTATAAAGAGCGCTAAACCTCTGAATATGACTATCTCACATCAAAATCTTATCATAATAGAAAAGCCATATTAGATTTCGAAGTTTCATATCTATTCTTCAAGTTATCAAAGTTAGATTTATTCCAAGTTAATATATCATTCAGTTGTAATGTAATAGTTATGAACATTGTAACTTATATTTTTATGTTTACATAATTTGAAATAATATTACTGCAAATAATTTTATTGATTCACAGTTACTGAGATATGAAACTTTAAAATTACATCAAACCTAGAAATTCAACATGCCGTTTTTTATTTATGTAAACATAAAAATAAGATTGTCAAAATTAAATTCGTATTGTCTCATTTGAAAATCTCTTTCAGTTTACAACAAATGCTAGAAATTAAAAAATAAATAAATATGTATATTTACAACTATATATATATATATAAAAATAAAAATATTTAAGTATAAAAATGTATATAAATATGTATTTTATTC
>NW_013665764.1:640754-671418 GCF_000517525.1 Limulus polyphemus
TATTCATATCGTAAAAGTCCATAATAAATTTCTAAAAATATATTAATAAGCACTGTATTCAGATGGAAAAAAAAAAAACTTACCATTTGCCGGGGGTTAACGGAACAGTACCCTAAAATGAAATATGGGGTAACTGGGACGAAAGATCAGACTTAGAATGCTTTTTAATGAAACTTCCAACTCCAGATATTTTTCATTGAGGTTTCTTTCTCAAATTTTTGTAGAAAAGTTCATTTTTTGTTTGCTTGTTTATAAACTACCTTGACATATTTTAATTGCAACAAGTTGGAAAATGAAAATAACCATCTATGGTAAAACATTTTATGCTGCAGTTCAAGTTATATATGTGTGAGACGTGAAAAATGTATCACTTTCTTAATGACGTTGCAAGTTTCAATAAAGTAATTTTTATTCAGTAATATATATATATATATACCAATAAGTATATGCAGTGTATACTTTATCTCCTTACCTAGGAACGGAAGATAGGTACATTCAAAAAATTAAATATATTGCATCATATTAAAGAACTAACAAAACAGAGGAGAGAGAGATGAAAACGTTTACAGGTAATCCCTTACTTGTTTTATTCTGTTTGCTAAAAGAAGAACGAAATAACATGGATTGGCAAAGACTTACACGTACCATGTAAACACGATGCAAAAAGGAGCAACAGCGTCACCGCCGGCATTTTCTTCAGTCCGCTCTGCTAAGAAGGCGATTGCTCTTTACTTGTCTACGAAAGACCCGATAGATTTAGATAAATATAGCCTATGCCAAATTATCAAATATTATGGTTTCCGTTTCAGCTGTCATGCAGTGTACGAGTTGTAGGACTTGGCACATCTTTTTTTGTTTTCTTCTTGTAAGCTTCGTTTCTTCTCGAATAACCACTAGCAAACAGCAAAAATGACAGGATTGTGATGAAGGTATAATACTCAGAAGTCGCTATTCATTTCTAGGCTCTTAATTTGTGAGCAGGCTTTTTTTTTTGTATGAGCTTCAAACACAAAAATTTAGCTCATAACTCACTTAATCGGGGTAAAATACGATTGTGTACCCAATTCTTGCACCGACTAAAGGCTTTGAAGCGAGATGTAACGCCTATGTTTACTAGCTAGGCTTACCTACACTGCCCAAACCACTGCTCCCACCGCCACAGTTATTAGACTGCAACCCATCGATCACGTGCTCTGCACTGCGAGACGGCGCACGAGCACATTGCGTGCGCGAGAAGCACACGTTTTCTACATTCCGAAAGTGTCGAGATTATATGTTAGTTTAAAGATTACATTAATAGTTGGAACCTTGGATGATCTAATAGTAATAATAAATAATTATAAAAGCTAAATCATTCCAACAAAAGGACAGAGCTCAAACAAACGATGTATTTTATATTTCAAAACTTTCTTTTGAAATATAACATAATTGTTAATACTGAAAAATAAAGCATAACTTACAGAATTACTTGACTTCTTATAAGAAAAAGTAAGCTGAGAAACGTATACTGATCGCAGTAAAGAATCCGATTAACTTTTTGGTTTTAATTACCAATATAGTTGCATTGAGTATCAGTTTTTATATACACCTTTCTTTATTGATAAATTTTAGCCCATTAGCACCAGTTCGACTGTTAACGTTTCATTTCGTTGCCGAGTGTAAGAATTTTAAAAATTATGCAAATATTCAGTATCAAAAATAAGCAAACCATTTTGAAAACCTATTATTAAAACAATAATAAAGTGCCCAAAATAAAAACCGGAGTGTCATACCCTGTAAAGTGAATCTACAGGAGGTTAACATTAGAACAATGGGTCACTAACCACCCCTAGAATCATCAACTTATGTTTAGAGTATCTAGGGGTCTGTTGATGTATCCATTAGAATGTTGGAGATTCTCAAATACACATCTATAGGAAATGCATATGACGTTTTCATACATGGATTTTTTGAATAATACATAGGTTTGGAGGAAAGGGTAGAATGCAAGAAAATTACAGCTCTCGCTGTCCTAACATGTAGTTGAAAACATTTGAAGATCCTTCTGTAGAAATTCGAAGCGAAAAAAAAAACGGTATATTTAAACTATAAGAAGGGGAATAAATATTATCAAAAATGGAAATTTGTGTCGGAGACATGAAGGAGTCATCTTCTTTTGGAGGCTTCTATTTATAACATAAGTGGAATTTCTTTCTGATTTTTGGTGTCCCGGAATCGGCAAGTTTCCTGGTATACAGATTTATTGTAATATATCTATACATACACTGGTGTGAATAAAGACATAAACAAATTGGAATCCGGTTGTTGAGCGGTGAGTATGAGGGCTTATGATGCTAAAAATATAGTTTGGACAGAGTAAACATAGCCCACTGTATAACTTTGTGTTTAACAATAAGCAAACAAACAAAATAATCAAAATGAAGCTTTTTTTTCTTCATGTTATACAGTTACTTTGGAAATGATTATAAAGCACATTGATCAGGGAGTTGAGAACTCCACTGTCTTTAAGATCAGTATAAATCGGGCTACAACATCTTATAGATTTCATTTTGTTATACCATATCATAACAAAGTCAAGGCCTTGACACTTGTATATCAATAATAGAATGAATTGCTTCCGTGACAAAAAAAACAAATGTGGTTTATTTATGAATGTTTTTAGGGATCCCTAATGTATCCCGAAACTCTTATTAAAATTAATGGAATTAAATATATTAATCTAATTATCATTTTCTCTCTCTCCATTTTTAATAATAATATAAAAATATCTTTGTTCAATATTGATTAATATTTAAAACAACGCGACTTTTAAAATTAATGGAATTAAATACATTAATCTAATTCTCATTTTCTCTCTCTCCATTTATAATAATAATATAAAAATATCTTTGTTCAATATTGATTAATATTTAAAACTACGCGACTTTTAAAATTAATGGAATTAAATACATTAATCTAATTCTCATTTTCTCTCTCTCCATTTATAATAACAATATAATTTTCTAACTACTGGCTCCAAAATAAATGTCGTCAAATACAACTCAGGGCAGAAATGTAATAGGGGAAAAAATTACAATCTGAGAAAAATTAAAGTTCAATTATGGGAAAGGTTTCTGGAGTTAGGATCTTCACAACGATAAGAATAGAACAACCAACAGGTTTTTCCTCAATTCATATGACTTACGTGTAAAGTACTTTAACTAAAATAATACTAGAAACACTAGAAGATACGAGTGTTCACGTTCACATCTCACGTCTAAAATATCCATTCATTGTCAGCATTGTCGAAAAATTGCTTTTAACAGAAAATGAAATCAAAGGAATGAAATGAAATAAGTGACTACAACAAGGCCACTTAGAATGATGAGTGGAAATATATATATATATATAGAAGTTGTTATTTCAACCACCTCTCCCATAATAGCCACATAAACAAATCGTTTAATACTAAAACCGTAGATCTAAACGTCAGTAAATTTGAAAAAGAAAAAAGCAACTACATATATGTTTTTTTTTACGGAATATATGTGATATCACTTGGTTGAATAAGACATTTATTACAAATTGAACAAATGAAATACGAAAGAAAAAAGTATAATGAGATAAAATAAGTTATCTTAATACGAATTAATTTCCTGACTTTTCAGTTCATTTCTGTTTCTGCATTGTATTGCAGGAAATCATGTTCACACCACGAGAAAAATCGATAAGTAAATCAAACCTCAGGAAATATTCAACGCTGGTTGTGTCAAGATAATGAAGTAATTTCATTATGTATCACTGCTTGATTAGGAAGTTGAAGCGGATATGGCCAAAAGGTACACAACATATATTTTGAAAGACTGAAAAAAAATATGGAGGAACATTCATTTTTTTCCTCTTTATAATCTGTAATAAATAAAATTTTCATTACAATTTTATATAAAGTAAATTTTCTTTTTTACCGTTCCGCCTGATGAGTAAGTGGTAATTTTGTGGACTTATAATGCTATACTCGGGGGTTCGAGCACATAGCCACTTAACATCATTTCGTATTCAAAGAAGTATCGTACTAAGGGGGAGAAAGTTGAAGAGTACAGCTATGTAATTATAAGAAATGTGTTTATTAACATATTCATAATTAGATATTTACGAAACATGTTGCAATAAACTTTAAAATGTGGCATTAGGTTAATATCGTTCGCAAGTATATATATGTTCAATATTGATTAATATTTAAAACAACGCGACTTTTAAAAGATTGTCAGTTTAAATGGCCAAATCCATTGTTAACAATGATGCTTACTTGACAAACATACATTCAAATGGACAAATCCAATTTTAAATATGATACTTACTTGACTAACATACATATACAAATGGCCAAATCCAGTTTTAACAATTATACTTACTTGACTAACATACATATACAAATGGCCAAATCCAGTTTTAACAATTATACTTACTTGACAAACATATGTCAAATGACCAAATCTAATGTCAATACATAACGTAATACACAATTTCATTGCTCTTATTAGCATTCATAATAGTTATATTAATGACTTCCATATCGAAACTAGCCGAATATCATCAATAATTACCGAATAAAGTTTTAGTAACAATTATCGGTATGTAATGTCAGTTCCACAAACTGTTTTTATCTCTTTATATGAAGGGCAATGTCCTGAAGTCAACTACCATGATTTTAAACTATTTTTGTTAAGATCAAATTGTGTTTTACTTTTAAAAGAATATTATAGTGACATGCCAAAGTAGTTAATCTAAACGTTAACCTAAGGTCAATGAACTTCAAGCTACAGAAATACAATCGTACTGATTTGACAACATCTCTGACAAGTTTGTTTTTAGAATTAAGCACAAAGCCTACACAATGGGCTTATCTGTTCTCTGCCCACCACGGGTATCGAAACCCGGTTTCTAGTATTGTAAGTCCGCAGACATACCGCTGTGCCACTTCTCTGACAAACTTATTATGAAGATTAAATAAAAAAGGATATAATATATGAACATTTACGTTACGTTGAACCAACAAACTGGGGCGATATTTTACGTTAGGATTTTCGAAGCAGATTGTGTTGAAAATCAGCCGGTTGCACTTCGTTTCCGTCTCTTCTTGAATAATTCACGAAAACCCCACTCTCTTGGAAATCCGCTTACTGAGGCGACATTGATGAATAAAGGGTATGTCTCAGCTTCTCGACGGCTCTCATACAGACTTAGAGCTGTTTTGTTTCGTGACACAATCCAGTAAACAATGTTATTATTTTTGTTATAGGTTGCGGTGCGTTTAAATATAAACAAAGGGGAATCATCAATAGCCGCGGCACTTGAAATTTTTAGAGCAGATTAATCTATGAGATTTTTTTTTTGCCTTTTTATTAGCTATGTGTTTCTGTGCCAGTAATATCATGTGAGGGTTGCGCGTATACCTGATTCGATTTTATTACTCCTCAGCATCTCTACCAGCCTACCCTCAAACTGAAATTCTTTTAGGCAGTATTAGAGTATATTAATCTAGGAGACCTTGGGCGTAGTCAAATACATCAATCGTGGGCGGTTGACCTTCTTAGTCCAAAAATGTACTTAGATGTCAAATCGGTCAAGAGATGACGGAACTATGAGCTAAAAGTTTGTACTTGAAAACTCATTCTATGAGCCGCTATCCCGCGGTTAAAAATTACTACTAGGATTAAAAAATAACAATGTTTCTTGGCATGATTATTGACAAATAGGTAGCAGCTTCACGTTTACACAGTAAGTATATTAATTAAAAACGAACGTATGTTAATTTAGCGTCATGATATTTAATGGTTCATAGACGACCTCTGTAAGTAAATCTATTCTTAAAACCACTGTTTCAAAAATCGATACAGTGACAAAAGGTTTATCTGCTAAATACTATTGACGAAACGTTATCTGATATATTGTCAAGGCGTAAAGGTATCTTTATCTAATTGCCACAGGCATGGCTAGTCGATGTTCAAGCCTTTTGGGAATTTATGTCTTATTCGTTTATGTGTTTGTCACCAGATCCTTGTTATTATATTTACAGTTATTGACTGTATGTCAGATCACGTGATAGTTACTTGTTTTTTTGTTTTTCTTCTTGTAGAAACGTATTGTGGATTACATATGGAAAGTCTCCTAACTGACAGAACATACTAGATTTCACGTATTGTACTTATTATGAATACTATTTTTATTTCAGAAAAATACAAGATTTCGTGGATCGTATTACTTATATTGCTGTTAAATCATATGTCTTACGCATGACTGCCTAACTATGTCGGAAATTGGGAGGGGGCTAAGTTACTCTAACATAGTTGTTAATATTAATGCATGTACACTAACTGGAAAAAGTGGAGGGCACGTGCTCCTTTTGTCCTATATGTTAGGCTCCTGTGGTTTTTATGTAACTTTTACTTCGCTAAAATCCTGAGTTCGTTTCCTCCCGATGGACAGAACGCAGATAGCTTGTTATGTATCTTTCCTATAAAACAGCATTACTTGGGTTTGTGTTTACTTTGCACATGTTTCAGCTATTATTTAAAAATATCAAGTAAATTGTTTATGTAAAGCCAAAAAGAAGCAACAAAGTAATTTCAGCATTCGAGCACGTAAGACGATTTCGTAATTAGCCTGGCTTCTCCATTCTCAACAAATTAATGATTTCTTAATGGTTCTTCTACATTTTAAAGCCACATTCAATAACAAAAATTCATTTTAGCAATTAAATAACTACATAACTGTTTAGTTCAAATTTCTGAAATTTGCTTTTATCTTGAGGCTTTTACACATTATCTCTGTTAGAAAGTCTTAGAGTGAAGAAAATATTTAGTTGTGCAAGTGGTCTATGCATTTTTATCTTAGTTTGATTAATAAGTTTTTTTAAGTCTTAGATAAGAAGTAACGATTTTAAAGACGTATCTATGTATAATTACTCTCTATCTATCGTTTTTCAGATATCTTGATAAGTTTTTTTACGTTGTCAGTAAAATTAATATCATCAGGAACGTGGAAGGTACTTCAAAACTACCTTATTCGCTTATATCGAGATTAAAAGAGATACGAAAATATCGGTTGATGTTTTATACCATACATACAAACCAAATACTAAAGATATCAAACTTTTAGTTATCTTTATTTTGTAAGTTGTTCCTTTTCATATTTCCTAAAAAAGTTGTAGAATATTTGAAAATGTTTTAAGATATTAACTTGGGAAATCAATGTTTTAGTTATCTTAATTTTATAAGTTGTTCCTTTTCATATTTCCTTGAAAAGTTGTAGAATATTTGAAAAGGTTTTAAAATATTAACTATGGAAATCAAACTTTTAGTTATCTTAATTTTATAAGTTGTTCCTTTTCATAATTCCTAGAAAAGTTGAAGAACAATTGAACATGTTTTTAGATATTAAGGCTTTGAAAATAAATAAATAAACGTGGAGACCTTGAAATTATTTGTTGTCTTTCAACGTTTGTTGTGCATTGTGGAGGGATTTATACAATCCAGATATATATAAAATATTTTTTTATTATTTTAACCAACTTTTCGCCTCTGTGGCTTCACCCGTGTTGATATACACAACTTTTTGATATTAGAATATTCGTTAAAATAGACGTTGATTAAAAAATCATTATATATATATATGGATTGTAAAAGGTCATTTTTTCTAAACTTTTTACGAAAATATGTTTCTTATAAACAAAAAAGTACGGAATGAAGAATGATGAACGATAAACATATTAAGTTTTTATATCAAAAATAAAGAAAAAAAGTGATGATAAGATTGAATTAATGAGATGTTACGTTATTTAAAATAATATAGTTAACAGGTTGAACTAAGAACTTACTAAGAAAGTGACACTTCCATTGCTATTTTCTATATCAACTTTTTTACAAAACAATGGATATAATGTTCGATGACGAGGAACCCACTTTGAGACTAATAATGGCTGGAGACGGCTTGAATGGGTAATGAAGAAAAACTTTAATATAAGTTTAACATAACAGCAAATGTACAACGTTTCGACAAGGTTCATTACCCATTTAAGCCGTCTCCAGCCATTAATGGATATAATGTGTTATCAAGAGCATCAGAGTACACTAGTTTTAATCATATTGTGTACTAGCGAAAGCTCCCAGCTTCTTACGGGTTATTAGGTTGATATATTTTAGCAAATGCATAACAATTATCATGAAAGTATAAATATAGATCCAATTTTAAACTGAAATCGTTTCTGAATTAAGGTAGTTTCTGCTATATCGCCAACGTTTTTAATAACAAACAAACTTCTTTAATCAACGAAGACTCTAAATTAAGAAATCAACAAATATCATTCCAGTTTTGTTGTTTATACATTTCATTTTATTCTTTCAATACATAGAATAACAACAATATTAGGTTATACTTTTGTTGCTGAGCAACATGACATAAAAACTATTGTTGGAACGCATTGTTACCAAAACGCACTGGCTTTTCTATATATTAGAAATTGGCACACACACACGTGGATAAAATAAATAATAATACCCAGGTGCACACCCTCAGGGTCCACTTAATATGGGTGCAAAATTTCAGGGGTCTAGGTTCTTTCCTCTTGGAGTTATGCAGGTCACACACACACACACACAGACACGCCCTTTTATTATTATAGATATAAGAAATATGAAACTAATAAATTATAACAAATAAATTAATCACAGAAAAACAAACATGACAACCTGAACAGTTTTGAAAAGTAAATAGATTTCTTTCTTAAATAAATGTAGCTACCATGGATTTTTTTTAACATGTTCCGTTTCTTTATGTATCAAGTTTATATGATCTTTCAGAGCACGACAATTCTCAATTTCCCACCCGAATATCATACATACCCCAGCCTAATTCATGTTTACTAATGTTGATGATATTAATCTCTTTTAAGAAAGTGTAAATGTGCGATGTGTCTCTGGCGATTCTATAATATTAATGGTTGATGTAAAATTCTGGAATCAAAAATAGAGAATTCTGAAGATAAGATCTTAAGTACTATTTCAAAATAGTTTTTGTTTAAATACCTATCTATTTGATCATAGCATACTGTACAATTATTTTGTGGTAATCCTTACTCATTTTTAAATCACAACACAATTAAAAGCGAACAGTATTTTTGTCAATTTTTGAACATGACCTAACCTGTTCTTTTGTCTCGTAAGTTATTAAATTTGATTTTATACTAATTTCATGTAGGTAATATTAAGAAACCGTTTATCCGTGAATATATTTTTTTTTATTTCTGGAAGCTTTATTTTCTTCTGCTGAAGCCTTTAATGGACACTAACATCTTTCAAAAATAACAAAAACATTTCAAATTTACTTTTGTAAGGTCTTAAAGAAGAAAATACATATATAATAAAGCAATATGACTTCGTGATATAAAATAATAGAGCTATCGAGTCTATGGACATTATGCCATGAAACTGTTCAAAAGGTTTGCAAGGAAAATATTGTAACAAAACCGTATCATACAACCCTGGAGATTAGAAACAGTGCTGGAAACAAATTGATATTTTTTACGTATTATATATATATATATGTATGTACAGTTAAAGCTATATAAATGTCATATTTGGAAAGTTTCATTAATTGCTTTTTCTTTTATCTATTTTTTTTGTTGCTCGGTGAATCAGCAGTAAAATTATAGACTTACAACGTTAAAATTCTAGGTTCGATTCGCGGTGGTCTGAACACCGATAGTTAATTGTGTAGCTTTGCGTTAACAAAGATAACATTTCCCTTTGCAATAAATTTTGTTAAAATAAGCGAATTTGTTTGCTTATTACGCTTATCTTTATCCTATTTTTGTATAAAAAAAACTTTTTCTGTTTGTACTTTTGAGAACTAAAGAATGAAAGTTATCAGTTTTGTTTTTATCGAAGCGATAAAAGCAATTTATGCACATGCCAAATGCATTCTACTGTGACAGGATTTAAATGGTGCATATTTGTATTTTTTATCTGGATAATCGTGTATCTCTTAGTCTTCTCTGGTGCTGAAAGTATAAGAGCTGTTTCGAAAGTTCTGTGAACGATTCTTAGCTGTCTGTTGTTTCAGTCTTCTAAGCTTTCTCATTAACTAGTTAACGTGTTCGAAATGATGCTTTTAATTTTTTTTTAGGATAGAGTGGCTTTGTGATCATTTGGTTCACTGTATTTTTTATTTCTTTATTTTGTTAAATCGTCAGTCTCATCCGGTAGTATACTTTCGTTGTTTCAGTATAATGCCCCCCCCCCACAATGGCACAGCGGTATGTCTGCGGACGTACAACGCTAGAATCCGGATTTCGATACCCGTGGTTGGCAGAGCACAGATAGCCCTTGTGTAGCTTTGTGCATAATTAAACACAAACAATTCAGTATAGTTGTTGTAAATCCATCAAGGATTTTGAACCAAGCTGATCAATAAGTGATACTGTAACAGTATCTTTGAGAAACTTTTATACAACCTTTAACATAATGTTAAAGGCACTAAAATGAGGCCCGGCATGGCCGGGTGGTTAGGGCGCTCGACTCGAATCTCCGTCACACCAAACATGCTCGTCCTTTCAGCCGTGGAGGCGTTATAATGTGCGGTCAATCACACTATTCGTTGGTAAAAGAGTAGCCCAAGAGTTGGCGGTTGGTGGTGATGATTAGCTGCCTTCCCTCTAGTCCTACACTGCTAAATTAGGGATATCTAGCGCAGATAGCCCTCGTGTAGCTTTGCTCAAAATGTAAACAAACAAACACTAAAATAGATTGCATTATAAGTATTGTCGAAACCACTAATAATTAGCTTTATCATCATTATTGCCGGAACTATTAAAATCTGTTATAATTTTTTATTAGCTAAACAAATAAGTTAATCCTACTTTGTTTCACCTACGAAGAACGATTTATTTTATCATTTCCAACGAAACTGTTTACCATAACTTGAAGTTATTAGTGATAAGACAAAAATAAATGATATTTAAAACAGAAATATTTAACAATCTCGAAAACATTGTTTTAAAATTAGATCATTTTTAAAGGTAAGTATATAAAATTTACACCATATAAACGCTTTTATAACTAAAATCTTACCAACCTGCACTGGATGGAATTCCTTATCACCGACCAAGCAGGAATGATGAAAACCCGTGTAGATTTAAAGGTTCAGTCTTCAGTTAGGTATTGAAGGCGATTAACAACCCAGCGGTTTGATACATGGAACTATACAATTCACTTAGTAATGTGGTATCTGGACCATACTTTATGAATATCATAGTCCCATTAGTCTAGCGTTACGCTGAAATGTGGTTGTAAATCTCATAATAACATAACGTATTACAGCTAGAAAGATTTAATTAAATTTTATAGTTCATATGAACTTAGACAATAATTAAGGGGTTCTATCGAAAATACGCTATGGTGGTTTTTCTGCATCAACAATTGAGGAAGCGATTATCAATACATTTCGCAAGGCCTTGCGAAAGAGTTAAACAACTATATGATAACTTTAACATGAAGATAGCCCAGGGATAATAAGATACTAATATCAGACAAAATAATTTATTTTTCCTTTTCTTATCCAAAACTTAGCTTAATTTAGTCGAGAAGTATTAAGTTCAATAAGTTACTTTCAAAACCTTAATCCCTCATAATGAAGGTTAAAATAACTTTAACAATTAGTACTGAAAAAAACAACAACAACCTGAATACTGATCAAAATTTGGAATTATATTGAAACGAAACTTTAACACTAAGAAACAACATTAAAACTTGTTTCTTAAGAATTATCGCACCAGTGATCGAAACTTCCTACCTTTTTTTTTTAAAATATTCTTCCTTATTGTAAAAGCTATAACTTGTAATAAAATAATGTTACACATTATTACTTTTATCATGCACACGTTGTAAGAGTGTGTTTCTTACTTAATCCCTTTAGTAACGAAAAGATTTAACTACGGTTTGTATAATTCAATATACGATATTACTACACAGAAAGGAATATTTATAAATCAATTATCGAAAGGATGATTATCTATGATGTAGTCACGTGTTAATATTAAAGTTATCATCACACACCAGGTGGAGTAGGTTAAGTTTTGACTCGGTAAGATAGTGTTCCACCGAGCATATCTGTTATAATATATTTTAAACACAATAATGGTAACAATGGTACAGAAACATAAGATACGCTATAACGTAATAACGAATGATTGGCTGTAAAAACGGAAGTAAATCATTGACTGTAAAAACGGAAGTAAGCCTTCATGAAATGAGAGTAAATGAAGTAAATTTTTACAGAAAAATAACTATGGGAGATCTCATTTCGTATTAAACAAATAGATGAAGTCCATAAAACTCGATTATCTCAGACTGCTAAGGTAGAACAAGCCATCTAGATTGAAAGTAATTTTTGTAATAACCTTCCAGAACGTGCTGTACATAGATAAACCAGTTTTACGTCTTTTTGTTTTCAACTCCAAAGCCTTCGTTATCTAAGAACACGAATATTCTTGCCCGATCGTGGAAAAAAAAAGTTAGTTTGCAAATGAGAAACAAAAATTAGATAGGTAATGTTTTCCAGGCAACAAATCTCTCACTGTGATATACCGGCTCCAATTAATTATATTATTTAAATAAAAATGCAAAGGCTACTAAAGATATTAAAGAAAAACAATTCAAAATATTCTAAAACATGTAATGCCATAAGTGTGATTGATTCATTAACGTTTGATATTTCATCTGATTAAACACATTATTTTAATATACTTTTGATTATATTGTCACTTCAAAACAACAATACAAGAACATAACAACGTTAAAATCGATAGACAATTAAAAACTTTTGTTTTTTAAATTTAGGACAATCCATGGCTTCTAAAATGTGGACTCTACATGTTTCGACGTTTACCACGTCATGATCAGGAGTGACTCTACATGTTTCGACGTTTACCACGTCATAATCAGGAGTGACTCTACATGTTTCGACGTTTACCACGTCATAATCAGGAGTGACTCTACATGTTTCGACGTTTACCACGTCATCATCAGGAGTGACTTGCAAGACGTAATATCTGATACAAGAACAATATCAAACATTTTTTGTAATTAATTCTGTACAATAAAGTTGTGAGAGATATCGGATAACGCTTATAATTCAAAACTCATTATTTCAGATGTGTATAAATCACAATTGCCAAATAGTTAAATATTAAAAATAAGGTAGATTTATACTCATTTCAGAAATATACTTTCTCGTATGACATACATAAAAAAATGACGTAACAGATCGTAGAATAAATATATGACATTGCTTTCAATATCATCAAATAATATATTTACATGTTAATTTACGGAGGAAGCTATAAGTACTTAAGAGAAAATTTGCTAAGCGATGATTATTGTATCTTTGAATATAAAGCCAAATGCCTCAGGATTTGTATTCATGACATTTCTGAGGCTATATAGATTATATGTTTTGTGCTTGAAATTTATATTCATGACTTTTCCATGCTATATAGATTGTACGTTTTCATCTGAACTATCATAACAGTATGTATTTGAAACTTCTAATCGTTCGTATATGTGCTGTGTACAAATACTGAAACTTAGCATTGAGTTCCTATGAAACTACCAGGCTACTCTGCTGCAGGAAAATATTATCTGTTACCAGTACAATACAGGGAGGACAGAGCTGATACCACAAAAGTAGGGATATTGAAGACAGTATGATTTCGAGTCCTAATAGAAGTAATACATACGAATATTTCTATGTCTTTTGTTCGTTTGGTAAATTGGGTAATTTTCATTGAATATACTGTATACTATATTCGATTTAGAAGAAGAACCTACAGCAGGCAGACACTCCTACGAAGAATGACTAATACAAAACAAGCAGCTAAAGGCAGACACTCTTCCTAAGAATGTTTAATATGAAACAAGCAGCTAAAGGCAGATATATCTCTGAATAATGTTTAATATAAAACAAGCAGCTAAAGGCAGACACTCTTCCTAAGAATGTTTAATATGAAACAAGCAGCTAAAGGCAGATATATCTCTAAAGAATGTTTAATATAAAACAAGCAGCTAAAGGCAGACACTCCTCCATGGAATGTTTAATATAAAACAAACAGCTGAAGGCAGACACTCCTCCAAAGAATGTTTAATAGAAACAAGCAGGTAAAAGCAGACACTCCTCCAAAGAATGTTTAATATGAAACAAGCAGCTAAAAGCAGATATATCTCCGAAGAATGTTTAATATAAAACAAGCAGCTAAAGGCAGACACTCCTCCATGGAATGTTTAATATAAAAAAAGCAGCTGAAGGCAGGACGCTCCTCCATGAAATGTTTAATATAAAACAAGTAGCTAAAGGCAGACACTCCTCCATAGAATGTTTAATATAAAACAAGTAGCTAAAGGCAGACACTCCTCCATGGAATGTTTAATATAAAACAAGCAGGTAAAGGGGGGACACTCCTCCATGAAATGTTTAATATAAAACAAGTAGCTAGACTATTTTTATCCAGTTAACTTACGGGAAAATGTTTTCATCTTCTGATTGAAGTGGTTACCTTTATTCATGATTACCTATATGTATCATTCAAGCATTTCCCTTGTTTCCCTCTTATATATTTGTGAACTTTTAACAATGCACAAAAAAAGCCATTTTTTCCACTGTTTTGTAATTGATTGTTACAGTATATATTTACAATAACAGTTTAAAATGTATTATTCTAATTTCCATACAACTTTAGTGTTACTAATTATCTACTATAGTATAAAATGAGAATTTTGAAACGCATTAAGATAAAAAAGCATCTCTAAGGAAATCATAGTAACTGAATATCAATATTCTACGTCTACTCCTGACATATCCCTTCTCTACCAATGTTCGCATAAAATAAATATGTTTTTTAGCGTTGTGTTTTCTACCATGATAATGTCTGACAATTCTAAACAGTCTTAAATTGAATATTTAGTTATGTTTTTGCCCCGTGAATCTCATAATCGCACATAGCTAGTCACCTAATAATGTTTGTACGAGAAAGTTTGTAAGCACAGTTTTATTATTGGCACACTTACAGTTGACCATTTTATAAATTAACGAATAGCCTGTTTTTACTCATCAAGGCGAGAAAACAAACACAGGTAATATTTCAGGAATTGTGATCTGATTCCAGTGAAATCGAATTTCTTTCAATGATATGAAACTGTAAAATTATTAATAGCTGTGAATTGAGTTTTTCTTACTCGAGTAAGATGATAGAGGTTAGTAGTAGTAAAAGTACAAGGAAACACAATATTTCTATGATCGGCTATCAAATACTCAACACAAAAATATTCATATCATGTTTCTTTTTCAAAATATCAATATCAAAAAGTAGATTATTAAATAACGATTAATATCCTAGCAAGCTAAAATGATTTTCTTAACTTCATTAGAACAGTGATTTGTTAATTTCTATACTTTCTTGAATTACTTTTTCTAACGTAACTTCACAGGAAGAAAGTGCAACTTGCAAAATATAAAATACACAAAATACACCTTATACAACCAGGAATCACATGAAACATGCAAGAATAAATACTTTATGTACTGTAGTGGTGGTTGTTAATTTCTGTACTTTCTTGAATTACTTTTTCTAATATAACTTCACAGGAAGAAAGTGCAACTTGGAAAATATAAAATACACAAATACACCTTATACAACCAGGAATCACATGAAACATGCAAGAATAAATACTTTATGTACTGTAGTGGTGGTTGTTAATTTCTGTATTTTCTTGAATTACTTTTTCTAACATAACTTCAGAGGGAGAAAGTGCAACTTGCAAAATATAAAATACACAAATACACCTTATACAACCAGGACTCACATGAAACATGCAAGCATAAAGAATTTATGTAGTGTAGTGGTGAATGAAGATAATATCCAAGTATCATTAGAGTTACGTAAATGTGCATAATGCCTTATATTATAATGTTGAACCATGATAGCTTAGTAATGTTAAAAGGATAAAAATAAGCTGGAACAGCTATAGAGCCAATAGGCTTAATATTTGTGATAGAAATTACGATGGAATGCAGATCTGGTTTTCCGGTTATCCCCACATTCCCTCTTATTTAGTCTATTATGGATTTTAAAACAGAGATGTATAAAAATATAAATTCAGGAAGTTTTTCTGTCAAAACCACAACTCACCAGCTGAATTGGAATTAATGGTAGCTAAAAGACCACTTAAGATATATTTCAGTTGTTAGTACAAAAAAATCAATGCTATCTTGCTAAACGCTAAAAGCCTACAAAACACTGAGGCCAGTAAACTTAATATTCGTATTTTGGTATCGTCGCTCAAACGAACAAGCACTCACTATCATGCCCCCGGAAGTAATATAGCCCCCCCCCCTTGCTCATACCAATTGTTTTGAAAAAAAAATCATGATATGACTACACTCATAGAGATCTGGGATACACTTACACATGAAAAGGTTATTCGATTTACATGTACAAATAGATAGGTTTCTAAAAATATGTGAGGTGAATAGACTTAATAAAACGTCTATGAAAAGCCAGTTCTGTTCGTTTCTAATAATTGTATTAATTAACTTAGAGTTCATCACTTATTCTATTTTTGGCCAAAATGATTGCATCATTTATTGCTATATATGTTCCTCTGTACAACTGGTGGACGTAAAGTTATTCATCTATACAAGTGTTTTATTGATCAATAAATACATTTTAATTATGATATAATAACTTATTTTAGCTATCCCAACGAGCACGCTAAGTCGCATGGCTATACACATACTAGTATCACATGTGAAATAACGGGGAAAATGCTACTTAGGTTCAAAACAATTTCTTTTTCTGTGTATATTGTCATTTAAATCGTTCATGATTGTGTGTTGTAAATATACTTACACTTTCCTATCTTCTGTTACAGTTTAAATGTATCATAAATTGTTACAATTTACACAGTGAAGATTATCTTGAAATCGAAAACTATAACCTTTACATTTAACAAAATCCCATATTTTTTTAATAAGAAATAACGTTTCGAGCAGAAACTCATTTTTGTTCAGGTGTGTGTATAGAAACAGAGCCTGTTTGTAACGGTTATTAACGTGCATGTTAAAGTAATTCCTTAGGTTTACGTTACATTCTATACTTGTATGTTCAGAAGCTGCTTGTATACACAGAGAGTGTGTAAACCTGACTTTTACTTGCACATTTGGCAGTTCTATATTTCTATTCTGTACGCTTAGATAAACTGTAAATATTTAATTATATTACTCATTCAAAAGCAAAGGAAAGCAACATTTGTGTAATGAAACAAACAAAAAAACTAGCTTAACATCTCTTCCGAAGCGTCGTTTACTCGAATTGAGATAAGGATATTAAAATAATATGTCTTCAACCATTCACGTGTTCCATCTAGCATGAAGTGGAAACTTAACTGCTTGTAGCGTGATAGGCTTATACAAATTTGATAACAAACAACTCACGTAAAAGTACGTTCGTCTCAATTATAACATTTGTCTTGCAGATAGCTACAAAATGATATTTACTCGAACAGTACATCTGACTTATGTATTCCATTAGTTCAATATTTTCCAAACGTTATATAGATATTAAGTTTACAATATCTTCAACTTCTCCCGTGCGATATCGGTAGATCTACAGACTTGCAACTCTAAAATGCGGGCTTCGATTCCCCGCGGTAAACACAGCAAATACTTGAATGTGGCTTTGCTCTCAAGCAAACAATATCTTCAAAACAAGAAAGTCTCACTGCACCTTTGAATGTAGTTCTCCGGACAGAACCGTGTTTACATAACATTATATAATTGACTATATTTATTATTCTAGCTAATGTAATAATATCTGAGGAGTTTATCTGAAGATATAGAACTATTTACGCACTCATAAAACAGTTTATAACTATCCAAACTCATCTCACTGATATTATCTGAGCAAATCCTTTATAGCACCTTCGTATCAAAATCGTTAGGAAGAACTTAAAAAAAGAAAGTCATAACAAGTAAAATAGAGAGTAAAACTTTAATTGCAAGAAATGTAGTCCATAAATTTACCAATAGTTATAACAATCATAAATGTATATTAGCATTGTTAAAATATCATAGAGCTTACTTCTAACATGACTATCCCTATTCGTAGAGATAAAAATTCATAACATAAAACTAGAAATAAAACTAGGTGTTTTCTGTCCGTCATTTTTAACACCCAGCTTTTAATGTCCTTCCACAGTGTTTCAAGTGATTAATTAATTGACGGTCATTGGCCGCAGAAGGGTCTTACAGACCGAAGTTGAAAGGTCATGGATCAAAGTATAAAATGGGTATAACTCAAGAAACGGCTCTTCATAATCAGCCTTATGGAGACTGTTGGAGTAGAAAATTCAGCTGAAGTTATGTATTATTGCAATAGTGGCGGCCATTTTTTTCATTGCATTCCACCATAGAGAGTTCTAGCGCATTGTCTGAGATATATAAGACGTTTGTGTGACTTTCCTACACTGTGTGTATGTTGTGCTGTTAAACATTTTATAAAGATGTGTTTTTTTCTGGTGTAAGGACATGGCGCCATCTATGAAGGTAGTTAACGTTAACTTACGTCAAAGATAATAACTGCTCAATAACAGCAACAATAGGGGTGTAAGGGGTTTAGAACCCATCATTAACATGCCCCCTAGTTCCAAACTATCATCCCACAAAGTTTGGTTGAGATTGGCCAAGTGATCTAGGAGTAGTTACATAACGGACAAACAGACAGACACACATATTATGCTTGTGGTTTATATATATATATATATATAGTAGCTAACCTAAAAATTCTAAAATGAACAATATTTATAAGACATGACAATGTAAAGCAACTCGACAGAAATAAATCTTAATTGTATTTTAATTTTCGACACTTTTTTTTGAATTGCAGTTAACACATAGCTTTCAAAATTTCCGAAAACATTTGCTAATCCTATTTATTCAACGCAGCACTGGCAATTATTTAATTAGTACGTAATTCTTAAAACAAATCACCTAATATAACGAAGAATAAAACTAATTTGTAATTTAATAAGGCCAATTTTATATAACAGACTGACTAAAAGAACACAATGCCAAAATTAACACACCAAAACACTAAATCCCTTCCTCTTTAAAATGTGCTGAAACATTGTTGAATAATGAATGCTAATGATATTTTTAACCTATAATATATACGCCAAATATCCCGTTAATAATGCTAATTTTTTCCTCCTCTCTGAGTCAGTAAAATCGCAAGTAATCCAGAAAGAGTATTAAATAAATATAACATTAAAAGAAAAAGTCCTAGCCGTCATTAATACCAGTACAACGGTGAATATCTTATTATGATTATGGATTTTTTATTTTTATTTTTAACTGAATCTTTCAAGTGTTGAAGTGCATTTAAGTACAAAATCTAAGTTTGTCTCTAGAAATATCAGTATTATGCTTGGATTACATAAACAGGAATTATTTTCACGTAAAATGATTGAACCAACACATCGTTATAGTTTAATCCAGCTGCGTAAGAAATTTCAATTTAATTAGTTATTTTTATGCTGAGACGCAATCAATATTGATTAGTTTGAGGAAGGAGTGATATATATATATATTTCCTGCTCATGTAATATCAAACGCAATCACTAATTTGAAGTGATCAGTTTATTTTCAGCCATAGATACTCGTCTTTCACATTTTTACATTCACGTCTTCTTTATTTATGTGTCATATAGATCTTTTGTAAGAAATATACACGAACTGTTCTTTACAATCAATATTTTTGATTGAACTGCGATTTGATTTTTCGGCCCTTTTTTACCGGAACTTTCATCAGGCAACATTATTATTATTATTTTTTTTTTTACATATTAGTTATGTTGTGAGTTTTAAGGAATAATTTTACATTTGTTTTAATATTTAAAACTAGCGTTGTTAGTAAAGCTTATATTTTTTAAACAAAGCTTAAATCAATTACATTGACAATTATATCTTATTTCTCAGAATAATCTAACAAACTAGTGTAGAATTGAAAAACAAACAAACACAAAACAAGAAACTCGATAGTCCGAGCACATTATTCTTCAGAAGTGAATTGGGAATCTCTAACTAACGATATCTTTACTTATATATTTTTTCATTTTGTTGGTGGAATAAGTTTCTTTATTTGTTTATTTATTTTAGAACAAAGCCACACTGGGCTGTCTTCTGTGTCCACCACGGGTAAATCGAACCCCAGATTTTAGCGTTGTAAGTCCGTTAACTTAGCGCTGTCCCACCGAAAGAGTGGAGAAAACTTAAGATTGTATGATATATTTAGTTTTAATGAATAGCATATATATTTTTATTAATTAGTATTGCTTATGTAGTGAATGGTGATTTATACAGAATACTGTAGGTGGTGTAAGTCAACAAAATATAGAGCTTTATAATATCTCCTGTGCATCTCACCAGTGAAACCATGGTGATTTATACAGAATAATGTAGATGGTGAAAGCCAACAAAATATGGTGCTTTATAATATCTCCTGCTTATCTCACCAGTGAAACCATGGTGATTTATACAGAATACTGTAGGTGGTCAAAGTCAACAAAATATAGTGCTTTATAGTATCTCCTGCTTATCTCACTAGTGAAACTATGGTAATTCATATAAACAGGTTTCACTGGTGAGATACACAGGAGATATTATAAAGCACTAAATTTTTTCTACTCTCACCACCTACATTATTCTTGAAATAACCTTGAATATCTGAAACATATAAAGATAACATATAACATTGTGTTTACCAACATCTCCAACACAAACAATATGGTATTTGTCATTGAACGACTAAGGAATTTATCATTCCCTTACGTTTCAACTTCATTGTATTTATTTACAGAACGCTACATGACGAACGTCTATTATCACAACAGCTCCTAGACTAATTTTCTGTTTGAATCAATATTTATCTAACGCTCTGAATTTTACTACTCAGTTTGTATCTATGGGAAAACTACCAGGGCTCTCTCCCGTCATCCCTAATTTCTAACAATTGACTAGAGAGAAGGTAACCAGTCAACAGCATTCTATCACCCACAATTCACGTTAAAAATTGACTGTAACTCTTATGATAATATCGTGTGGTATCGCAAGGATTCGAGCCCGAATCGCCAGCTCCGAGTTCTAGAGCACTACCACAGGACAAGTCCGTGCTCTTTATTGTTAAGGGAAAATATCTTATTACGCATAAGATTTTACGAAAGTTTAGCAAAAACAAATAATCTCTAGATATGACAATAAATAATATGGCCTTCTCCTGCCTTGGATCTTGAGGTGATAACGTTCAGCACAACAGAACTGGAGGGGCTTAACATAGTGGTTAGCATGCCGGGCTGCTCACTTGAAGGTTGAAAATTCGAGACGCGATATACCGGTGAACAAGTGTGAGGACGTTGTTATTGTAAAGTAAATTTCGGTATTCGATTAAGAGTGGCTACAGACTGTCCACCCTTTAATTCGAAATTACAGATGACTGCTTCAATCCTAAAGGTTTCTGACATGACCTCTTAGCCTCTTCAGTTCAGGTTCCAAATGTCAAATACAACCCAAACAAGCGCTCTGCTGCTGATCCTTGCTCACCACATAATCACTTGCAACATATGAATGTCAAGTACCAGAGCTTAAAGTTCAATAGACTGTCTGCTTTATTAATTAAGGCAGCAGAAGCTTATAATAATCCTTGCCCTACAAACTAAAAGTCAGATAAACATGTAGCTTAGGAATTGTCCTTTTACTATATATATAGTTGTATACTTAAAAACTGTTTTAACTTGTTTAGAAATGTTGCCATTTGTGTGATTAGTTTTACACGTAGGCTTAGGATGCTTTTGCTTCTCTTTGGATGCTTTTGTTTCTCTTTGGATACTTTTGCTTCTCTTTCGATGCTTTTGTTTCTCTTTGGATGCTTTTGCTTCTTTTTGGATGCTTTTGTTTCTCTTTGGATGCTTTTGTTTTTCTCTTTGGATGCTTTTGCTTCTCTTTGGATGCTTTTGTTTCTCTTTGGATGCTTTTGCTTCTCTTTGGATGCTTTTGTTTCTCTTTGGATGCTTTTGTTTTTCTCTTTGGATGCTTTTGCTTCTCTTTGGATGCTTTTATTTCTCTTTGGATGCTTTTTCGTTATCTTCATTAGAAGTCTTCCTTAAAACTCATGTTTCTGTACAAAGTTCTCCGAAAGTTAATTATCCCTCACATCATTTTTTCGTGTGTGTGACTAGCATTTGAGTTGCACCATTAAAACGTGTTGGTCCTTTATTAGTTTGTGTCTCAAGTTTATTTATTGTTCACAAATACTCGTATATGTTAATCGACTCTGGTGAAAACTAAAGAAAATTATTGTACTATTATAGTCCTCTGGGGAACAACTTTTGGAATGTGCTGTTTAGAAATCATTCTGACTGAAGTAAGTTTACAATGGCATTATTGGAAGACCTTTGTTTGTTTTTTATTAGTTCAAGTCTCTTAACTAGTGAACGAATTTGTATAACAGAGTAACGAAAATGTATTGCTACGACTGTTCTTTGTTTTTCTGTTACTTTAACAGTTTCTGTTTCAGCTTTTGAGATACATCATGTAATTTCTCTAGTTTATGCGAATTTCTTTCAGTATCTCTTATATGATAAACATAACGTGGCAGCGAAGTAAAAACATTTTTTTTTCAAAGGAGAAAAACAGTATCTCTGATGTAAGGCTAACTACTGTATTTTTTTATTACAAGCTATAGCTTTTTTCAGGAAGTAAGATTTGTTTTAGAACAGATACGACGTTTCGATCACTGGTGCGATTATCCTCAAGTACACACACATTTTAACTGTAAAGAACTGTAACTTAAAACATACTTAATCAATAAGTAAACTCCAAACGAAACTATTAACTACTGTAATGTCTAAATGTTTTTTTTTCTAACATTTTTTTTGTATCTAAATATAAACATGAAATATTATATATAATTTTTAAACAACATGAAATAATATTAATATTCCAACAACTCTATTCTCACCATATTCTTGAAAATACCTAAGGGACTAGATAAAGAATGAAGTGTTGAAAACATGATAGGCTTAACATTAATGTCGCATAACAAGTATAATTAAGTTAAAACAATGGATACCGACTGACTCTTATGAAGAAATTATCGGTAACAATACTGCAGTAAAATATCGCTTCATTTGTGGTGTCAAACAAACAACTAATAAAACATGTAAACAAACTAAGCTGTAATATTACTAACAGCTTATAACGCACTTATATGGACTGATGTTAAAATGGCGTAAAGTGGGTTAAACATTCTTCGATAAGTGTGTATTTTTTCTACATTTTCTTTATCAAAATATCATTCGGAAATGTTCGAACACATGAAATATCGTCAAAAGTCAGTAAAAATATATGCTATTACCATATAATGTGATATATCTTTCAGGTGGTTTATTTTTACTCATTTTTATTAATGCCATAACCTGTCAAATTACCTGTTGAAATCTTATCTCTGTACTTGTGTGCATCATAGCTATGAACAATAACGTGTTAAATTACCTGTGGAAATATTATCTCTGTACTTGTGTGCACCATAGCTATGAACAATAACGTGTCTAAATTACCTGTTGAAATCTTATCTCTGTACTTGTGTGCATCATAGCTATGAACAATAACGTGTTAAATTACCTGTTGAAATCTTATCTCTGTACTTGTGTGCATCATAGCTATGAACAATAACGTGTTAAATTACCTGTTGAAATCTTATCTCTGCACTTGTGTGCACCATAGCTATGAACAATAGCATCTCAGCGTTTCACAAAAATATTTTACTCGTCATAGCGCCCCTTAATGGCACAGCGGTATGTCTGCGGACTTACAATGCTAGAAACTGGTTTTCGATACCCGTGGTGGGCAGAGCACAGATAGCCCATTGTTTAGCTTTGCACTTAACTACAAGCAAACAAACAAACTTGGCATAGCTCCTTTAACTTATCATTTCTTTTCTTGCCACTTAACTACAAGCAAACAAACAAACTTGGCATAGCTCCTTTAACTTATCATTTCTTTTCTTGCTCGCCCAGAATTGTTTGATGAAATATTTTTTACTTGTTTCTTATGTTCTCGATTTTCAATATTTATTAAGAAAATAATGATCATTTCTGCTTGTGAGACACTAGATATACGCTTGTTTTCATTTTCATCTAGCGCACGGCATTATGTGGTCAACTAATTTTAAGTAGAACTAAATTTTCACTTGTTTATGGAAAACTAGAAGGAATCCTCAATAGCCGCGGCACTTGAAATTCGTTTAGCTATATTTTGTGCGCCAGCAATATCAAGCGTGGGTTGCGCGTATACCCGATTCGATTTTATTACTCATTAGGATCTCTACCAGCCTACCCTCAAATTGAAACTTTTATGCAGGATTATAGTATATTCATCTATGAGACCTCGGGCGTTGTTAAATACATCAATCTAAGTGGTGTGACCTCCAGAGTCCAAAACTGTAATAAGATCTCAAATCGGTCAAGCGATAACGGAGATGTGAGCTAAAATTTTGTACTAGAAAAAAACTAAGAGCCATTCTATGAGCCGCTATATCGAGGCTAAAAACATATAACAAATTACATCAATTTTAGGTTACAAAGGGGTAATAATCTTATCTAAATAACACGCCAACCTACCAGGAGTCCTCCAACTGAGCGGATAAATTTTTGACTGGGCAGCGAAAACATTAGCAATTTCGTTCCCGAGATTCCATTATTTCGTATCAATCATCGTTCCTCTTCCTCAAATCTCTTGCTGTTACCAGCCGCCATTGAAGGCGAATTACATGCATTCTTGTCCAGATACCTCTCCACGAACAAGATTATGGTATCAGTACTATTCTTTTTGCTCCATCTTGATTCTTCCTACATATGGTACCATCAAGTCTATAATAAAGTTTGGGTGATAAGGATAGCAGATAATTTCACCAACGGGCTTTTCAAACATTAACACCTGAATCGCGATGAAACGATCGTGTGATCCCATAACTGGTTGAAACCTAAAAATATGTTTATGAAATATTAATGATAATATGGATTTACGAATTTTCAATTTTAACGAATTAATGTAAGCTTTAAGGGTTTCTTTAATTATGATTTGTCTAGTTTTTCGAGTCTCCTGTGTTTTCAAAGATAGTAATCTTAAATAAATTTCATTATAGTCGCTGAGAAACGTAACATTACTTAGTAACAGTTTATAGATATAATGAAAAAAATACTTGTTTAGTATTAAGTGTGTGATATTTCAGTATACTAACACTAACTATAATTTAAACCACATTATTGTTTAAGGCAACACTGGTTTTTAGAAAGAAGAGTGTATCATTACATTTACATTTCATACCAGGCCTAATATGGTCTGGTGGCTACGGTCGCTAGTTCAGTTCGAACTTCGTTTCCAAACATGCTCGCAGTTTCAACCAATGGGACGTTATAAAGTGACGTTCAATTCCATTTTTCGTTAGTACTGAATAGCCCAAGAGTTAGTTTTAGGTGGTGTTGACTGTTACTTCAAAGTTAGGTACGGCTAATGCAGATAGCCCTCGAAGAGCTTTGCACAAAATTTAAGAAACAAACATTACTGGTTTAACTCTTACTTTGCAGTTTTTGCTCTGCCTATAGGTCGCAACAACTAGATATGTGGTTTAGCTCTTGCCTTGCAGGTTTTGCTCTACCTATAGGTTGCAACAAGAAAGATGTTGAAAGATCATTCAAATTTTCACAATAATGTATTAATCTAGCCTTCCGAAAATCGTTGATATCACCGAGATTAAAAATATATGTATTTCAAATAAATAGTACTTTATAGACTTGGTTGTCTTTCTTCAGTACTCACACTCTTTACAGAAGAGTCACCACTATCAGTTGACTTTGACCAATGATTCATACATCAAAATATTTATTATTAATGAATATGCTGGTTTAACTTGGTTGTCTTTCTTCAGTACTCACACTCTTTACAGAAGAGTCACCACTATCAGTTGACTTTGACCAATGATTCATACATCAAAATATTTATTATTAATGAATATGCTGGTTTAACTGAGCACAAATTATTTGGATAATTGGGTTTATGTAAACTTTTTACATAAAGCTTTTACACATTAACTGACATTGTTTGAAGTTGTTTTGAATTATTGTGAACATTACATTGTTAGAGAGTGAAGCTAAAGATATATATTTCTCATTTCTCGTTATATTATTACATTTGGATCATTTTAAATTTGGAGTGATGTCAAATCACATTCGGTAAAAAAAATAATGGTTAGATTATGAAGGATTTATTCATTTTCAAATGCAACTCGAGTTAACCTTCAACATTTACGAAAAACAATATATTTTCTGCGTTTAGTTCGGATTATAGTATTACCAAAAACTCTGAAAAATGTAGTGTTTGAGCTAATTCAACAGGTGAGGGAAGAAGGACGATCCAGACATGTGGATTATTTTATTTTATAAACTTTGACTGACTAAAAATATTACTAACAGTACACGGATTACGTTTGTTACCTGTAAGGTTTTACCATCTTTGGTGAATTATCTGGCATTAATGACTGTGTCAAAATAATATTTAATTATCTGGCACTAACGACTGTGTCAAGATAATATTTAATTATCTGGCACTAACGACTGTGTCAAAATAATATTTAATTATCTGGCACTAACGACTGTGTCAAGATAATATTGAATTATCTGGCACTAACGACTGTGTCAAGATAATATTTAATTATCTGGCACTAACGACTATGTCAAAATGATATTTAATTATCTGGCACTAACGACTGTGTCAAGATAATATTTAATTATCTGGCACTAATGACTGTGTCAAGATAATATTTAATTATCTGGCACTAATGACTGTGTCAAGATAATATTTAATCATCTGGCACTAATGACTGTGTCAAGCTAATATTTAATCATCTGGCACTAATGACTGTGTCAAGATAATATTTCTACCTATCTATTCAGAAAAGAGAGGTTAGATTTAGCAGAGGCTAAAAATTCCTACGTTGTCCGTTTAAATAAATAATGATCAATTTTAACAATTGCCAGCCATACATCTATGATGGACAAGTGGTGGCTAAGTAATTAGCGTGGTATATTGTAAATCCATGCACCCTCTTACGACCGAATAGTGCTCTGCACTTAGGAGTCGTGGATGTGTTATAAGAGTGATGGTTAAATCCAACTATTTGATTAGAGTTGGCAGTGAATGTGTTAATTAGCTGCCTTCCCTCTAGTTTATGAGCTCAATATTAAAGACGGATAGTGAATATGGCCTTATCGTAACTTTACACCTCTGAAACAAACAAATATGGATGAATTCAAATTCGATGACGAGGAACCCACTTTGAGACTGATTATGACAAAACCTTGTCGAAACGTTGTACATTTGCTGTTGTGTTAAACTTATATTAAAGTTTTTCCAAATATGGATGAAATCAAATTTCAAAAGTTTAACAAGTACAATATTTTGAAAAAATAAAACAATTTCAAAATGTTTTTTAATCGCGATGGGCACATTATTTTTGAAAATATACAATTAAAACTATAACTTATAATTATTATAAAAATAGCACAATTTTACTATTTTTAATTAATTTCATTGACAATTAATCTTTACAACTTTACCCAAGACTTTATCCTGTGTTATATTAAACTATGTTCACGTTAAACGTAAGAAAATATGTTAGCTGAACATACAGTCATCCTAATGTTACGAGGATTAATAACGTCAAACTAGACTGTGTTGAGCTATAGAAGGGTAAATTTGAAATTTTCGGAAATATCACAAGTTTTAAATTTCGCTGTAGCCATGGATTTGTGAATTAGGTGCAGATGAAACCAACTGAAACTTTTACATGCAAAACACTCCGGGGAGGTACGGCATTTGATTAAATATTGATTATTCTTCGTATTTCTATCGCTTGAAAAGAAAAATGAAAACGATTCCTTTTCTCTTGATTCTATAGAGCACACCTCTAGAGATGAACCGGTGAATGTTTGTGCATATCAGTGAATTGAATGTTATATGTTTGTCTAATAAACATTTTTTTTTCATGCGGTTGATGTTTACTAATCATCCTAAAGATCCATGTTGCAGAAGCATATAATACTTACACTACGTTAATATCACAGCATTATGCTTATGTCCAGCTCTCTTATAAGCGAAATACGAAATTTCTTATAGGAAATGTATTAATAAGCAAGAGGATAATCTTCTTTGAATTTATGTTAAATACATCAGGAAAAAAAAAAAAGAGTAAAAAAACAGTGGTGGTGCCCCCCCCCAGTGGTATGTCTTCGGACTTACAACGCTAGAAACCGGGTTTCGATACCCGTGGTGGGCAGAGCACAGATAGCCCTTGTGTAGCTTTGTGCATAATTAAAAACAAACAAACAAAAAACAGTGGAACACATACAGAAGAGGAAAATTTATATCTGTCAAATTTTGGATAACAAAAACCCCAATTTTAGATGAAATATGTTTTAAATTTTCACCCCCCCCTAATTATTGGGTTTTGGTAGTCAGTAATAATCTTTAATATTCTTTGTGCTATAAGATCTGACATCTTGACATGTTGAGTTAAAGTTTGTAGTCCTTCTCACTGCTACAAATTTACAGATCTCATTCGTCAATGTCAAAAAGGATATGACGTCAAGTGGTCCATCTTCTAAGCACTAACGTGTATTCTTAAGGTTGTGCAAGGAGAAAACGTTCTGAAGATTGAGGCAATTTTCCGCCATTTCGTCTCACCGACAAACCTAATTGGATTAAGCTTATTTTTTCTCTCTCTCTCCCGAAAATCGTAACTCAAACATTGAAAAATGTCGATATTACAGAAAAGAAAAAAAAGCACAATTTCAGACTTACTGGAACACCGAATATCAAGTTAGGTTTCCTTTCTTCATTGGGTATATTCTAGGTATGAAAAAGCGTGTACGATGATACTGAAATGAAAGTATTTACTAATGTAGTATCCAACTAAATATCGACGACACTAAAATAGTCGAATCTTTTTAAAAGTTTATACTGAAATGAAAGTATTTACGAATGTGGTATCCAACTAAATATCGACGACACTAAAATAGTCGAATCTTTTTAAAAGTTTATACTGAAATGAAAGTATTTACGAATGTGGTATCCAACTAAATATCGACGACACTAAAATAGTCGAATCTTTTTAAAAGTTTATACCGAAATGAAAGTATTTACCAATGTAGTATCCAACTAAATATCGACGACACTAAAATAGTCGAATCTTTTTAAAAGTTTATACTGAAATGAAAGTATTTACCAATGTAGTATCCAACTAAATATCGACGACACTAATATAGTTTTTTTTTAAATTTAAAACATGTTTACAATATCAGCATCATGATGCTACAAGCACCTTGAAAGTCTTTATGTGTTTATTCAAACAGTAGCAATACAGGAGGAGATATTTATTTTCAAAACAGATAATTATGCATACAAGTCATTGATTTCATATATTCAAACAGTAGCAACACAGGAGGAGATATTTATTTTCAAAACAGATAATTATGCATACAAGTCATTGATTTCATATATTCAAACAGTAGCAATACAGGAGGAGATATTTATTTTCAAAACAGATAATTATGCATACAAGTCATTGATTTCATATATTCAAACAGTAGCAATACTGGAGGAGATATTTATTTTCAAAACAGATAATTATGCATACAAGTCATTGATTTCATACAAATATAAATAGCTCTAAAAAATAAACTACAATTTATATCCCACTTCTCTGGGTTTTCTGAAATTTATAGGTAATCATGTTGTTTCTAGGAACTGAAATACTCTCTTATCGTCCTTATTCTTTTTTTATTTCTTGGGGTGCATTCTTCCGCCACGCTAATTTTTGTTCGTAACAGATGATTTCTCAAGAGGCTAAACGTCCCGGCTGTTTTATTGCACTTATGACACGCGTGGGAATAGTGGCTAATTTCCTTCATAATTTCTTTCATCAGTGACACTTTGTCTCTTGAATGAAACGGTATAATATATTTGTTTTCACTTAATGTATAAACTTTCAACTCTTCTTTGATAATTTTACGAAAGTATAGAAGTATTGAAACATCTAGAAAATATCAACACTCATAAGAGCTATTTTAAGGGAAGTATATATATGTATACCGCTGCCAATTTTTTTTTCTTTCTATAAAAGAAGTACGATTCGTTTTGGTTAGAAAAGTAGCTTACAAACCAAAATGATTTATGTATATACAATACAACAAAGATTAGTTACATTTTTTAACATATATCATAAATAAATTAAGAAGAAGTAAATTAAAAATGGAATATTAGCACTACTTTATAAATGTTCAAAAATGGAGAATTTTAGAGATTTATTCTAAGCAAAAGGAGTGATTAGGATATGGATATCAAGATATTATTATCGTACTTGAAGATAACGGTATTGTTTATGTGTTCCGATATATACTCTATTATTTATATGATGTTATTTTCACTAAAACAGTATTGATTATAATGTTTAATATATATATATATATTA
>NW_013665764.1:672162-682074 GCF_000517525.1 Limulus polyphemus
TGGAAGTAAATAAGACTTAATTTTCATATGTAACCAGGTTACTGTTTAAGTTCTATTTTATATTACTGGTACAAAAGATCCCCCAGTGGTACAATGGTAAATCTGTGGACTTATAACATTAAAAATAGGGTTTAGATACCCGTGGTGGGTACAGCACAGATAGGCCATTGTGTATCTTTGCACTTTAACTACAAATAAACACATGGTACAAACATACAATTCAGCATACTTGTCGGCTTCAGGATATAACGTTATTTCCTATCATTGCAGACAATCATATTACGTAGACATAGCTTAAGTTTAATAGCAGATGACGCAATGGTTGTATAATAGTAAGACTCAACTGGTTTGTATTAACGACGATTTAAGTTCTCCTTCAAAAAGTGTGCTTTCTATGAAATAATTTTATTGCAACTGGAGCCGTGATGATCACAAACATTTCGAGAATAATTTATTTTTAGTTTCTGTATGATAACTATCTGACACTAACCTCATAATGCCTATTGTTATTGAATAACATATAAGAACAATAGAATGCATAAAGTTATTAAAAATAAAATAAGAAAGTGTAAATATTATGATCGTGTAAATCTCCATATATAACCTAAGTGGTAAAAAATATACAACTTGGATCAAACTAACACGGATCTCGGCCACTAGACCATTTTAATGATGCACCACTATTGGTAGAGTAACTTGTAAGCCTTAATAATATGTAATAATAGAGAAGGTTTTCATCTACTCTTCAACAACTGTTTATACGTCAACGCTCCAGTGACATAGATCAAACTTCATTCTCTTAATACTTAAGTGTAACTGATGTCTGTCTAATGACAGATGTATAAAGGTTTTTTATGTCTCAATACATATATGTCTCACTTTGGTAAAGAGATGAAATGTGCTCCTCTAAGGATGTGAGTGAGAAACCTGAATTACCACTGAACATTCCTCAACAAATAGTTTTACTTTTTCCCCCCAAAGCTCTGAAACAACTTTATCTATATAAGGAAGCTAGTGTATGTGAAAGATTAAAATAGAAAATAAAAATATTCGTCAGAGAAAAATCTATGTTCATCGGTAAATTAAAACTTTATCTGTACAAGGAAGTTAGTGTATGTGAAGATTAAAATAGAAAATAAAAATATTCGTCAGAGAAAAATCTATGCTCATTGGTAAATTAAATACATTTCATGCACAATTCTCATTAACTGGATTATGACTTTTAAATTACCATTATTTATATACAGGAAATTTATCACCTCATATATATATTTATCTAAGTAATGCTGAAAATCAGAAATGTGTCCTGTTAACTCTCTGTTTCTAGGAGAAGCGGGAATGTAACTTTCTCAGGGATTCTCTTGTTTATAGTTGGCACATGTGTGCCTTCAATGATGAAGATTAATCATCTGTCTCTACTATAGTCAAGCCAGTCTGTTGTTCTTTATCGGACCAAGTTTGTGTGTAAAGAGTAGTGAATACAACTTCTTTATTCTCTAAACTGGAGATGATAGATTGTGTTTTGTTACTCTAATTCACAAAAACAGTCGCTTCTATTCTTCCACGTCGTGTAAGGCACGTCTGAAGATAACTGTGATTTTAATGTGGTTTCTTTAAGGAAGATAATAATTTCTCAGACACGAAGATTTCTCAGATAAATGAAGCATACCGTATGTAGAAATATGTTTGTTGTATATTAGAATAAATAACTGTGTTTGTAGTAACTGTTGTATTGATTTGGATTCTTAGATATTTAAAGAACGATAAAAACAATAACCATTTTGTATTAACTTAATGTGGGCTGCAACTGTTTACTTCACCAGGTAAGTACTGTATTCTTACTGTATGTTTGTGGTATATTAGAATAAATAACTGTGTTTGTAGTAACAGCTGTATTATATTTGGATTCTTAGATATTTAAAGAACGATAAAAACAATAACCATTTTGCATTAACTTAATGTGGGCTGCAGCTGTTTACTTCACCAGGTAAGTACTGTATTCTTACTGTATGTTTGTGGTATATTAGAATAAATAACTGTGTTTGTAGTAACAGCTGTATTATATTTGGATTCTTAGATATTTAAAGAACGATAAAAAACAATAACCATTTTGTATTAACTTAATGTGGGCTGCAGCTTTTTACTTCACCAGGTAAGTACTGTATTCTGAAAACATCACATCAGGGTGGCAAGCCGAAAATGTATGCATCCTACTCCTATCGTCTTTCTTCGTTGTATTTTAAAAAATGGATAAAACAAAATCTGTGTTATATTATGTATTCTACAATCTGCAGCGTAGTAATTTATCTGTGTAACACAATAATGATCCGATGTTACTATCTGATACGTTCGCATGAAGTACAGTTTGCTCGATAGTTACAGTTAGAGTTTTAGAAGTAACTGTAAAAGTAAGTTAATAGCGCCATTAGTTTAGAAGCGTATGAACAATATATCTATCACAATTATTGTTTCAACAAACAAATTCTGTTTTATTCAATAGTGCAGTCTTGAGGGACAATGGGATGCATTTCAAATTATTCAAAATATATCAACTCGAATTGAATATGGCACTTGACAACAAATTTTCATTTAACATTTGCCCGTTGGAATGCAATAAATCATGCAAATGACTTCATACGAACATTAAATCTTTATAAACTCGTGGTCTAAAAGACGAGTATGCCTTTTTTTTTCTACGTTGAAAATGAAGTTTTATCAAAGACTCGTTAGGTTTTACACACAGACATGGGAATGAGTGAAACTGATCCAGAACTGAAATTTAAATGACAGTAATTGATGTTTAATTTTATGATTATTTGACTAAATTTTTATTTTCAGTAATTTGAATAATTCATCATAAGACTGTATTTACCGTGGTAGATTACAGTTTAGAACGTGTTTCTTCGGGAAGTTCTTAAAGTCAAAGCTAGACAGTCGAGATAAGAAATTAGCAAAGTTTAGACGGATGATATGACCATATTAACTAAATGGACATTATAAAATAAAATAAGTCTCATCTTATGATAAACCAGGTATTCACGGTAAATTAAATGCAAAAACTGGAAGAGTAAATACACCCTAAAGTCAAAATTGTTTTACAAAATGCACGGATAGGGAAATATCACTAAGCCTTGTGACACTAGCGAAGATAAATTGATAAAATAATAATATAATGTAAGAATAAGGAATACTTTAAATACAAAGGTAGAAAATATATAGGATAAACATCTTACTAAAGGTAAAGGAGACTACAACACACGTCTACGTCATTAAGCCAATTTGCATGATCACTGAATCAATCTAACATTATATACAATACGGTCTTTGCTATTATATATGCATGTGAAACAAAAAATCATTTACGTTCTTTGCTGTTATAAATGTATGTGAAACAAAAAATCCTTTACGTTCTTTGCTGTTATAAATGTATGTGAAACAAAAAATCCTTTACGTTCTTTGCTGTTATAAATTCATGTGAAACAAAAAATCCTTTACGCGCTTTTTGTTATATGTGCATGTGAAACAAACAATCCGTGACGTTCTTTGTTGTTACATATGCATGTGAAACGAAAAATCCTTTACGTTCTTTGCTGTTTATATGCATGTGAAACGACAAAATCCGTGACGTTCTTTGTTGTTACATATGCATGTGAAACGAAACATCCTTTACGTTCTTTGCTTATAAATGCATGTGAAACGAAAAAATCCTTTACGTTCTTTGTTGTTATATGTGCATGTGAAACGAAAAATTCTTTACGTTCTTTGCTGTTTATATACATGTGAAACGAAAAGTCCTTATAAAACGTAGAGTGAAATACAACAGAATTAGTATCATTACTGTGAGTTCGCTATGTCCAACTATTGATTACACAAGTCCATTAGATGTATGTAACTGACTATTGATATGCAAATATTTGAACTCATCGTTGTTGATATTGCGAATATTGTAGTTATTTCACGGATGAGTGCCCGAGGTCTTTTGTTCAGTATTCCCTATATAAGCGCATTAGATCTCCACGACCAGCTAACGTTAGAAGACAACAAAACTTGTTCAGATATAGTAGCTCATACAGTCAATTTCTGGTTACAATTGGTTTACGTTAGGAACACTTTCACCGTAACTGTTCCATTATCAAACATATTAACAGAAATTACTATGTGTAACCAGAAAACAACAACAAATACGCTTCTATCAGAAATAACATCAGAAAAACAGATTCTAAAATATAATTGTATTAGTTCTTTACACGTAATAGTTTTATTTCTTATGTGCTGATTTATCTTACTCGTCACGTAAGCACTTTCTAATTAAAATGTGCAATCGTAAAGGTCCGTGTACACCGTGTTTCATAGATATCTTGAAATATATTGAATTAAACAAAAATAAACGTTAACACAAGCTAAGTGTTTGGAATAAACATATTATATTTTGTTTATAGAACATATTTTAGTATCGAATTGTATTTCCAGTTTATAGAGTGTTCTTAACAGCACGTGTTTCACATTATTAAACTTACACACGAAGCTAATACTTTTATAACAAATTCGAAAATTTTCAATAAAATTAGCATCCTTCGTTGTATGCATATAAGAACAGTGTGGAACTAGTCTTCCCTGGTATCCGATAGGCCGGTGATTCCATATATTCCAAGAAGTTGTTCTTCTCACTTACAGCACACGAAACCTAAATCTGATAAAACTGGTTCAAGCATGCGCAGATATGAGGCATGTGCAATCTCACATCGAATTGGGCGACTTTTAAATATTTCCAGTCTATAACTAATTTTTATAGTATTCATAACTATGAAGTAAAATTATGACTGAGCTGGTCAACATTAGTACAATAAAAGGGAGTAATCGTGAGGTTATGCTTAGGACCAGTCATAATTACATAACTTTTTGCTGATAGCCAAACATAATTACAGAAATTTAAGTCATTAATTCTACACAAAAAAAAGACCCTATGGCTAATGTAGCAACACAATCTCGCATGCGCGGTATGTAAAACGATACTGATAGCAAAGAGCTCTGGTGCATCTCAATGGTAAATCTTGAGAACAGAGTATAATCCGCACCTCAATGGTAAATCTTGAGAACAGAATGTAATCTTAGGCCTAGTATACAGTCCGAAGACGAAGAAAATCAGTTTTGATTTTTGTCAGGAAAAGTTCACGAGAAAGTTTATTCCAATATAAGTCATAAGGAACCCACACTTAATTTAAAACTAAAACTCACCCCACCTCTAAACTGCAATATCTAAAATCATGTTTAATCTTTAACTGCACGATATAAATTATTCTAAGAATTTTTTTTCGTTGTCTTTTGATAATTTTCAAATATAATTTGAAAAGAGCAACCGAATTTTTATTAGTAATACTGAGTAATTTACAGAGCATATAATGGAAATAGTAGTTATATCAGTCTAGCTGGAGGTTAGTGGCAGTAACTGGTCAGTTGAACGACGCAGGCAGGTTCTAGCTTCACTGTTTTTTTTTTTAAAGCGACCCCAACTGGCCGTGCAATAGTAACGAATAAAATAGATACGTATAACCTACAACTACATCCCTAAAATATCAAACTCGTTATGCATAATAATATATTAAATTAATGCTGAAAACTGCGACACGCTAGTATACCGATTACCGCGTGCAAATGTACTAAATACTTCATCAGCATTTTTAAATTTCATCACTTTATGATATTTTTCTACTTTTACTATAGATTCTCAATATCTGTCATAATCATTCGTCACAGTAATTTCACATCCCGTTTAGTATGTGCTGACATTGGAATTATATTTTTGTATGTTGAAACGTTTTTATAATTAGTGAGTTAGATATTTATATTTCAAATGTAAAATAATTCTTATGATCCTTCTACTGTCACTAATATTAATCATTATTTATGTAAACCTAATTTATTACTTGGAAATGTCGAGGAGAAACACTTGCAAATTATTGTTACTATACCTGTTCGTAAATTTTATGTATATTTTCCCCTTTTTCACTTATGTCAAATATATTGAATGTCTTTGATGTCAAATATCGTTTCGCCGCTAAATAGACATATATCAAAAAGGGCGGTCGATAAGCTTACCGTCAATAGGGTCGCTGTCTTTAATATCCCAAGCCACTAGCGGGTATTCGATACGACATTACATTTTCATTAAAATACGATCTTGTTTTAATTCAATAAAGTAAAATAAGACCACCTTTAATAGCACTAATTAATAACGAAAGCAGACAGTCCACTGAGTAGCTCAAAAAGGAAAAAACAAACAACTCAAAGATGGTACGTAATGCAACGTTTTGACCAAAAAGAAAACCAGACGAAAAAGAAAAAAACGATAATACAACAAACTTTAGTAAATCGAATACTCTGTACGCCAAAAGATACGTTGAATACTTTTAGAATTATTCTGTCTATCATCTCTCGATAAAAGAAACAAATCCACTCGGTATATGACACGGTTAAATAAACAACACATCTGAAACGGGGAAAGGTATTCTCAAAATCAATATATATATATTCTGTAGGGTTACAGAACAGCTGTTGGTTAAATAAACAATACATCTGAAACGGGAAAGGTATTCTCAAAATCAATATATATATATATATATATATTCTGTAGGGTTACAGAACAGCTATTGGTTGATAAATGGTTAATAACTTCAGGATCCTTGAGCTTGGCTACAAGGACTAGTTTACATGTTCTTAGGATTCAGAAGTAATAAATTGTACTTTACTACTTAAATTTCTTGTACTATCTAAATCATCGTATCTGTGTTTTAAATTATTATTTTCAGGTACTTTTATTCAGTTGTAAAACAATATTCAGCGTTTTGAATTTTATATGTCCCCCGGTGGGACAGCTGTAAGCCTTCGGATTTACAGTGCTAAAATCAGTGGTTCGATTCCCCTCGGTGGACACAGCAGGTAGCCCGATGTGGCTTTGAATCGAAAACAAGTAAACAAACAAGCTTAAGGTTTGAGACAGAGTGTTGACATTATTTCCTCGAGCTACAAATCCCTATTTTGACTCTCCTAAATATTACAGCTTTTAGACATGGAGTCAAAATAGGGATTTATAGATTTAGGATATAATGTCAACGTTATGTCTCAAACCTTAATCTTGTTTGTTTATTTTTTTTGCGATTGCATTTCCTCTTCAAGATATCTATCTTGTTTCTGTATTTTTTTCTAAATCCCTCTTCTCCCTTTTAAATTAAAATGTGTCAATAATCTTGTTTCTTTATTTTTATGTCCATCATGGACATAAATCTGTATCATAGCAATATGTGAAACAGTTTAGTTTAATGAAAAACGAAGTTGGTGTATGATACTCTCTCTGGAAACAATGACGAATTTGGGTTGGCTTCATGCAGATTAGACGGCTATTGCTCTTGATATCGTTGCCACAATGTTATCATTGATAGTGTTACTGCATGTATGATAAATATGATCACTAAATATTTTCTAACTAAAATATATAGTTACAAAATTTCTCCCTTACTCTCTCCTAGAAGCACCATGATTTTCGCCATCTCCTGCTTGCACGATTCTTGCTCCTCCTTATCAGCTTCAAGGATGGCTGCTCTATCTGCAATATCTATAACATTCGCAATTACACAGTGTTGGCTATAATTCGACAGTTATCATCAGCCATCACTGTGATTACCAATCTGATGCTCGAAACTGAGGTTGGTGCTATGTATTAAACTACGGCTTAAATATTTCTGTTGTGGAAGACAGCTTTAATGTTTGTGTAACATGGCCCAAATCGATTATAGAGTGGTAAAGAAAAAACATAATCCTGTAAGCAGCTTTGTGTCCGTAAATACAGGAAACCTATACATAAAGAAATGATAAGCGACATCAATACAATTGGAACAATAAATTAATAATCTATGGGGTACTTGTGTCATGCCTCCCACATAAACATTAAAATATATCCACGGCCTTCACTAAACTATATACGTATGCACGTAGTAGATTATGAGGCTCCATATGATTCACAGATTACATTAAAACGATTGGGTGTGAATGAATTTACAACCGCTGTTATTTGTTAGGTAGTCAAATAAACTTAAAAACTACTCTACGCAATGAGCAATGATGTATTTAACAATATTGCTCAGGTTTTATTATAATATTCACAACCATTTTTTTCTGTAGACTGGCGGAATAATGTTAAATAATAATAAAGAAGAAGAAATGGGTAATCCCTATTATGAACCACTATTGTGGTTCATGATTATAAGTGTGTTTTATTGATACGGTGCTGCATACTTGTTTATTCTTGACACCGCTAAGCAGTCATATTCGAATAGATACTACTACTATGGTCTTATTTAGCTTTAAATATGTGTCTTCGACGAACCCGACATGGCTTGGTAGTTAGGGCCCTCAATTCCCAACTTGCAGGCCGTGGGCTCGAATCCCGACACCAAAGACGCTTACCCTTTCAGCCGTGGAGTAAAAGAGTACCAAGGAAGTAAGGTCATTGAATATGCCAGTAAAAAAAAAAAAAGGGCATAAAACAAAACGCTTAAGCAGAAGTTACATAATAACGAACTGCTTCTGTTATAAAATAACTTCTGTCAATGATTAAAACACTTTCAAGTAGGCGAAACTGTTACATGGTGCGGTGGTAAATTAATTTTTCTCTTGAAATTAAAGCTACATTTTAAGAGCGCCAAATGTCTCCGTAAAGAGTATAGCTACGTGCTTTCTATGTAGGTATGACTCATTCTGTGGGAATTATTTTTTGTGTTTCAGGCATTTGGAAAATCAGGAGTTCAAAAGATAGATATTTCCAAATATATTCTTAATGCCGATATATCTTAATGAATTAGCCTGAACTACGTTGTGACTACTTCAAGTACGCAATTAATCTTAGTGAAAGATGAGATTTTAGAACCAAGCATCATTTTTCATGCGATTTCGACAGGCGTATAATCTCTAAAAATGGATGTTCGTTATTGCTATCGTTACAGAAAATTGTTTAAGGTTGATGAATACATTCTGTAACAATTTTTTACAAAAAGGAAAAGCAAAATCTGTAATACTTTGAAACTTCATTATATATATTTTTTTATTATTTATGTCAGCTTACCATACGTCGTAGCTAAATCAGGCTAATGCGCTATGTTACAAACGAAATTCGTATATCGACGTTTTCGAAGCACATACAGAGCGTTCCATAATTATTCTTCTAAAAATAAAACGCCTTAGAACAAAATGGATAAAACCAGTTTTGCCAAAACTTTGCATAGTTGTCGTACACACAAGTATACTACCATTTGTGCACCAGTGCACAGTACAGCAGAGCTCGTAATGATAAAATACGATCACAGTTTCAAACTTAGCATAGAGGGTTGGACTTTCTACCTCGTGGTCGTCTTGTTATTGTTCACGCGACAAAAACCTTTACCTGGTGAAATAGAAATCGAAACGGTTATTTAGAAAAATTCAAAGTTTTGGGTCATAGCTTTTTTGTTTGTTTTATGACAATCTATATTTGCAAGGCTAATTTTGCTCTACGCTTTGTGTGCCTAAAACAACTCACTATAACGCAAGTGATCCTTCTAGAAATCTGTGATATCCGTTAATTAGTATTAGTTTCCAATCACATAAACCTATCTTCTTAGACCAAAAACAATTAAAAATGAACCTATCAATAAGTATAGCTAATTTAATATACTGTTTTTACCTTTTTGATTACAAAACTAAAACGCATCAGTTGAGTGACATTACTGTTAACAATATTTTCGGCCATAAACCCAATAACATCTTACGAAATTCGACCACCTTAAGAGATTTAGGTTAGACCTAAGTCCGTATACTACGTTTAAAATTTAAAATAAATTATGTTATAAAAATATTCTGACAATAATATATATATATATATTA
>NW_013665764.1:682286-698212 GCF_000517525.1 Limulus polyphemus
GATGGAGATCAGGATCTTCCAGTGCTGACATTAAACATAAAGTGTTAAGTATTAATAATGTAAGATGGAGATCAGGATCTTCCAGTGCTGACATTAAACATAAAGTGTTAAGTATTAATAATGTAAGATGGAGATCAGGATCTTCCAGTGCTGACATTAAACATAAAGTGTTAAGTACTAATAATGTAAGATGGAGATCAGGATCTTCCAGTGCTGGCATTAAACATAAAGTGTTGAGTACTAATAATGTAAGATGGAGATCAGGATCTTCCAGTGCTGACATTAAACATAAAGTGTTAAATACTAATAATGTAAGATGGAGATCAGGATCTTCCAGTGCTGACATTAAACATAAAGTGTTAAATACTAATAATGTAAGATGGAGATCAGGATCTTCCAGTGCTGATATTTTGAACTTGAAAGAAACGCCACGTGCCAACCTAGAGATCTGGTATAGCCGTCCCTCATTTTGACATTTTGCTTTGAATGACGAGATTGACTGCCTCACTTATAATGCACCCACAACTGAGCATGTTTAGTGACATCACAGTGCAGACTTTGGACCCTTTAATACGCAGTTTTACATGTTAATAATTAGACCATGCCCGGATCTATTTGTTGATTAAACAGAAACTTTGCCGTGATTAATAATTCGATTAATTTTTGTTTGTTTCTTCTCCTAAAAGTGTATCAGCCAGTTTGAAATCAACCGAATTCGGGTTGAATGTCACATCAAAGTATTATATGATTTTTATGTGTATTTGTTGATTAAACAGAAACTTTACCGTGATTAATAATTCGATTAATTTTTGTTTGTTTCTTCTCCTAAAAGTGTATCAGCCAGTTTGAAATCAACTGAATTCGGGTTGAATGTCACATCGAAGTAAATGATTTTTGTGTGTGTTTGTTGGTAATCAGAAAGCTACGTAATGGGCTATCTATGCTCTGCCCACCTCAAGTATCGAAACTCAATTTTTAGCGTTATAAGCCCCAAGACTTACAACTGAGCCACCGGGGACCAAATACTTATGTAAGCACGCTGTTAAAATATGAGATTCGGTGGTTAAAAAGCTAGTGTCATTTTTGGTGATGACAACTTTGTATACATTTCACGTTTCGTAAAGGAAAGGTTTCTAGGTCTCTTCGATTTTTTTCTTCTTCGTTCGTTAGCATGTTTTTCGGTATTTATTTTTCTTCTTTGAAAACCATCACATGCATGCGAACAAAAAATCAATCCCAAAGCTTTTTGTTTCGTGCTCGTTAAGTAGTTTCTTACCCTGGAATTCATTGCCTTCCCAAAATCGCTATTAAACGCAAACTATCAATTATACTTGAAACTTTTTTTTAATAATGTCTGCTTGAGTAACGCTTTCCCCACGATAATTTACTAAAAAGCCTAAATAGGTTTGTTGCTTTACTTTGTATTGAAACACGAAGAAATACAACTTTAGCAAGATATCAAAGTTAGTAGTGTTATATTTCAGAGTATTTATCGCCATGGCTGATGCGTTTAGGCCTTATTGCTAATTTCAGATAAGACTTGCTACCTTCGTTTTGTTTCTTCACTGCAAAGATTTGGTAATGAATCTGGATGAGCCTATACAACATCCAGGCCTAAAATTGTGTTATTTTATACTTATAATATGCCAGCCAGAAAAGCAGCGTTCCACACTTTTGTTGATTTAAGAAGAATTTTGTTTTATAACAAATAGAATAAAAATTTAGAATTTAATGTAGTTAGTAACCATATTCCACTAGGACTAAACTAAGGTTCATAAATGAGCAGGTTACGCTACTCATAAAAACTAGCTGATTTACGTATATTTTCCGAAGAGAAGTGTTTTATGAAACTTAATTATTATGAAAAGCGTCGACTGTATTCCGTACTCTATACATAAACTAAAATCAAAGAGTGTTAACAAAATTAGAGCAGTGCTTATAAGTTTATGGGTTTTTGAGACACTTAATCAATCACATCTACTCTAAAGGACTGAGAAATCAACAATAAACTCTAGGCTAACTCGCATTTTATATTGTTCAAGCAGTTTCTCACACTTTTTATAGCTTTCGTTTCAGCGTGATTTAAACAGTAAATGTTAACAGGACTTTAATGTTTACCTTATGTTGGTAATAGTTCATGAAATATTTCAATATTGCGTACACTGTGAATGCAGAAAATAGACGCTTTAGATCATGTAAGTGTAATAACTGGTTTAAATCACAATTAGTTCATGGTATATCGTGTAAGTTATATGAGCAAGTCCCTAAGAAAAAATTAATTCCTGAATATAACCTTTTCAATAATATTTCATTACTTCTAAGGTAAAGGGTGTCTAAAGCAATAAGAGTTAGCTAGATAAACGTCAAATTCTCTCAAAAACCCGGCCCTAAATTAAAATCGTTACTAAACAAAAATTATTTAGAATCACACAATACCAACGGCATTTACAAAATAACATGCAATAACTGCCCATAATTCTACATCGGAGAAGCAGGAAGAAAATTTGAAACCAGATTCACAGAACACAATAAAAAAACGTCCCATGTTTTCCACCATTGCAACTCAAAAAAACCATAGTATATCTATTAAAAACACAGTAATTCTAAACAAAGAACCAAACATAAACAAACGAAAAATCAAGAAATCCATCTTAATTGAACAAATCAACCCTACTCTAAACCAACACCCTCGGGTGCCAAGATACCTTTTCTAACTCTTGCAACTGTATCAGGTCATGTGACCTCTTTGATCAATACTGTATATATACATATATATATCTGTGTCAGTGTAAACTATTTGTACCTGATGATAACAAAACCTTGTTTAAACGTTGTACATTTGCTGTTATGTTAAACTTATATTAAAGTTTTTCTTCATTACCCATTCAAGCCGTCTCCAAGCATTATTAGTCTCAAAGTGGGTTCCTCGTCATCGAATTTGAAACCTAAATTACGTGTTATCGTCTTAATCCAAATCCTCTAAGCATAGTCTTAAACACCTTACTGGAAGTCACTAAAGAGAGCTTAGAATCTCACAAAGTTTTAAATGAACATTCAAGCTATTTACAAACACTATTGACATACAATTGTTGAACACCATATTTAATGCCATTAGAGCGGGCTCATGAACACAAACTTTAAAAATAAGTTGTTGAACACCTTATTTAAACTCGCTATAAGGGCTCATGAACACAAACTTTAACATACAGTTATTAAACACTTTATTTAATACCACTATAAGGGGCTCATGAACACAAACTTTAACATACTGTTTTTTGTGTTCATGAGCCCCTTATAGTGGTATTAAATAAAGTGTTCAATGCTCTAATGTGCAGTTGTTGAACATCTTACTCGATAGTGCTAGAGTGAGCTCAGGAACACAAAGTTGTAATGTATTCGCTTATCAGTTATTTAGTGTATAGCTCTCAGTATAGATTGATTTGCTGTTTTCCCGTGGCTTATGAGCTAAACCGAATTAAGCTTTAATTATTTATTTTTGTTGTTTTTTTGATAGAAATTATAACACAGCACAATTAATGAGTGATATCAAGATCTACTAAAACTCTGGCTAATGGTTGAACTTAATAAACGTTTGTCTATTTACGTACGTGTGTATTTAACAGTTAATTCACCTTTCTTTTAATTTTGGAAAATAATAGACAAAGTTTATAATTCATTTCCAATTTCAGCAAAACCAGTATATTTTTCCTTATCTTTAAAATATATCTAATTATTCATATGGGTTTTTATTTTGGTGAATAGGAGAGGTTTTATACAGAATTTCAAAGATGTATCATTCTGAAAAGTGCGATTATTATGCCCCTTTATTTAGATATATTTTATCGTTTTTTTTCTTTTCTGTAATGGTATGCACAGCATCATTTCCTATTTCTCCTGTAATGTTTTAAAAATAAGCACACGTTTATATTTATCATCAAATTAGATTTTCTGATTAATTGAACTCCAGCCGTTACTAACCGAAATGTTTCTCGTAATGACGAGCACAATGCTTAGTGCTTGTCTCTTTAATTAATGCCTTTTATTGCACCCAAAAACTCCCATTTTAAAAATTGGTGCAAACTAACAAATAAACATTTTATAAAGGACTGTAAATATGGTTTTATGGTTTTTCATACAAAATATAGACTCGTTGTGTTGAAAAGACACGTTTAATTTCATTACTCCGTTGCAGGAAATATTATCTTATATATACGTGCTTTCAATAGTGTTTTATTCCCTAAGATAATAAGTACTTGGAATTATAAAAAAAAATAGTTTGGATTTACGTACTAAAAATTAAATTCTTGCATACACCATATACAGTGATATGTGGTCAACAGTTTGTACTGAAGAATTGAATACTAAAAAAAAAGAAAAAACAAGTTTTAGTTTTTTGTAATGCTACTAAGTAATAAAATTAAAGTTACATATAAGTTTATTAACGTCATACCATATTATAAATCTAACAACCCGGTTTCGATACCTATGGTGAGAACAGCATTGTCAGTCAGCTCATCGGGTAGCAAACAGTTCGGAAAAATATTTTAAAACAAAGACGTATCGTTTAAAGACAAAGCCTGAGACGCGAAGATGTCAAAATCCTGGAAAGGTTTTGGCATTAATTAACGAATGCGATACAAAAACTTGAAATGTTAAGAAGGTAAAAACTTAACGTAAGAAACTGCAGGCAGAATATACAAATTATTCTTCAGGTATGATTAAGTCTACTAAATATACAAGTTTTATGAAAGTAGTTGATGCGATATATCATTATGTCTAAAGCGATATGTTATATTTTTTCTGAGACAGGTAATAATGGTTTGCATACTAATATTTTTCTCCTATCACGACTGAACACAAACTATTTCATTCATATAATAACTTTGTTTTGATTCGTTATAAATATATATTCTTTACTGAAACTGACTTATCTCGTGCATGCAGTTTGTTAATTCAAAAAAAAAAAGGACACAGTTTGCAATTTCTCATGAAGTGATTTAATTGATTTACCTTTTCAGCCCTTTTCATTTGCATAAAACTAATTTTGTTATATTACAGTATACATCTGTTCATGATATAATATTTATATCTAAGGATTTGCATAAGAAAAAATAACATTTCAAACAAGTTAAATTGTGAAAGTGCCTTTAACAAAAAAGTTTCTAAATTTTTCAACACTGCAGTTGGACTTCTTAGAATATTCCAACAATTCACTACCTAATAACTTGATTTTTTTCTTGAAAAAAAAACAAGAAAAATTATAGTTTTAGCTAAAAACTATCATTTATTCTTTATCCAAGTTTGTTTAATTCATTTCATAAATCAGAATATTCGATAATCTTTGTTGCTTAACGTGTTTTTTTTTTTTGTACATTCGGTGCTAGGTTTTTTTGTTTTTTTTTTCAAAACAAAGACTTTATACTCTTCTACCAATAACCCTTGTATGGTTTGAAGTTTATTTGGTTTTGGTTTGTTTTTTTTTCCTGTTTGAGTGCAAACGTGCTTTGTTAACTTGTCCAACAAAAATGTTCGTGTCGAATGGGTTTTAACTGTCTTCTCATTTTCTGAGTCCTATCTGAAACCAGCCCTAATTAACTTGGCATGCTAGAGATCTCTGAATCGTGACCTGCCTATGTCAATAACCTAGGCAGTCAAGGAATGATTAAGGTTAGCTTCATGCATTCGGAAATAAAAGTCCGTTTTAAAATAAGTAGCGATATCGAATTAAAAAAAAAAACGTTTCTTTTTACGACTTTTATTTTTTAAGCTAAAACAAGATATTTTGAATAAAATCATCACATTGTTGATTAGAAATTTCGGCAGAGTTAGTGCGCATTTACAAGCGACTTGCTTAAATTTGAATAAATTTTCAATGTGTATGTTATGATTACATACACTTACACACACACAGTTATTTTAATCTATTTGTACGTGAACATACACTTTCTATATAAGTCTAAATGTGGATCTTTAAGGGCAATTGTACGTCATTGACGTTTGAAGATAAGCGTCTACAGAAAGTAAACTGTGTTTATACTGATACATCACCCTAATTTATTCTCATCCGACTTAGTTTTATTTTCTCTTATCAAAATAATAAAATAATATAAAAAAGTTTCCTCTGCAAGTAATAAAAGAATAAATAAAACCACGTTACCAAATAGTAGAGTGTCTTTAACACAATGAAAAACAAACTATTTAAGAACGTTTCTGGGGAGATACGACCAAATGAAAATTGACTAAAATATCTGAATTATTTGGCAGTGTGGAAACTGAATTTTTCAGCCCACTTTTTCATCAGAGTACAATTAAAGTAAGATACAACTTGACAGTAAGAAGTTATTGGAATGTCAAATCATACGCATACTTTTCTATACAATAATATCGTTGTTAGGACATTCAGAGTATAATTAAAGTAAGATACAACTTGACAGCAAGTACTTATTGGAATGCTAAATCATACGCATACTTTTCTATACAATAATATCGTTGTTAGGACATTAAGTTATGAAAATATGTACAGGAACTTTACTCAGTCTACATTAGAACTATAAAACTATAAAGGTTCTGTAGCTTAAGAAACACACGAAAATGTCTCCTTCTCTTTCAGAAAAACAATCAAACAATGTAATTATATTGTATTCAGAGCCACCCTTTCTGTCAGCTGAAGTTTTCTCAATAAAATGAAAATATGTTTCATAAATATAGAATGAAATCCATAAGATCGAATGATAAGCAAGGATATTCTTCAATATTTTTGGTAGTAAAGCAAGTATAGATAGTAGTATAGATTCATTGGATTGAGGGGGCTCAGTCAGACTGAAGAATGTGCCGGGGGGTCTTGTGTTGAGAAAGGTTTGTAGCCCCTGACTTATATTCTTGAATATTTTTGATAGTAAAGCAAATTAGCTAGAGATTCATTGGATTGAGGGAGCTCTGTCAGACTGAGGAATGTGCCGGGGGAGGGGGGTTGTGTTGAGAAAGTTTTGGAGCCCCTGACTTATATTATTCAATATTCATTTATTTCTTTTCATCAGACTACAGATAAGAAGCAGATATGAGCAAAGGTATCTTAAGAACTAAACGTTAAGCCTGTGAAAGAAAATGAACTCAATACAACATAGTTTTATTACCTACGACAAATATCAAATTAAATACTATAGCTTTTAAACATCCCTAAAGGTGAGAAGTAATAAATATTATGAATAACCATTTAACTAAAAATATAATAGCACTGTTATATCTTGGATTCAAACCCCTATATGTTTGCTTTCTAGATGTGCTCTAATGAATAGAAAGATGAATATTGAGTATCATAAGTCAAGGAGTCCCAAACATTCTCAACACAAAGCCCTCTCTAGAATATTTTGCATACTGACTATTCCGAACCCCCAATGAATCTTTAGATACTGAATACAGTAACAGTATCGTGTATTTGTTACAGCCCCCTCTGGGTGTCCGCGTCTCTCAGTTTGAGTACCCCTGTTAGAAAGAGCGTCAATTTTTCCTCTGCTATGTGACATCATTAGGACTTAAGAAATGCTGTCACAGACAAAGGTGTCATTATGTTTAAAAAAAAAACTGATTTTAACTGGATGCGTAGGAGTGAAATTCCTTTGCTATCTTATTTGTTTGTATGTTTTGAAGTTCGCGCAAAGCTACACGAGGGCTATCTGCGCTAGCCGTCCCTAATTTAGCAGTGTAAGACTAAAGAGAAGGCAGCTAGTCATCACCACCCACCGCCAACTCTTGGGCTAATCTTTTACCAACGAATAGTTGGATTGACCGTCACATTATAACCCCCACGGCTGAAAGGGCGAGCATGTTTGGTGTGACGGAGATTCGAACCCGCGACCCTCAGATTGCGAGTCGAGCGCCGTAACCACCTGACCATGCCGGGCCCCTTTGCTATCTAGGGGCCACTCTTAAGCTGTAAATATTAGAACGATTCTATAAATATCTGATTAGTAAACTAAAAGTGGAATTTGGAATATTAATGAAGATCGACTATGCAAAATTCCAAAAATAATTCCTGAATAAATTTTGTTGAAGCTTATTATTATTATTTGTTTTTCATAAAATACTCCGATTTTTTCATTTTAATATTTAAATGTGATTCTATAAAAGTTTATATTCTTCTTTAATAACTAATTAGTAGTGGATATTGTATTCTACGTTAACATAAGTACAGAAGCTAAACTGGGCATTAATAAAAAAAAACACGGGTCTTTTTCCTGCTCTATGTCTCATATCAACTGTATGACCCTCTTTTATAAACAAATTTTTAAGTTATGTACCATAGATTACCATCCACAAAACCAAACCGAGACTCGTGCTGTGATTTAAAATATTATATGTCAATGGTTTTTCATCAGTTTTAATTGTTTTGAGGGTTTTAGTTGTACCGCTATACAGAGAGTTAGTTACACTCCGTGTCAACGTTTTGTATACGCTAATACCATGATTTGCCGTCGCAGCTGTGAGCTGTTAGGCATAAGTGGTATCTAAGTTTTTGAAACGCTGCGAATTTCCGACTATTCGACAGTGTAATGCAGCCCCGGGTATACTTAAGACAGGAGGATTATGTAAGTAAATAACTCTAATACTATAAAACACACCATACAAATATATATGTATATGCCATTCTGAAGAGAAATATTTATACAGGAATATTTTTAACTAATATAGAGCTTTCAATAGTCTTCACGCAAAAAAGTTGTGTAGAGGGGTTAAGCCAGAGATTACAACCCATCGAGATTACAGTCCATCGTGATTCGGAAGAGGCTATCGTTACCAAACAGAAACCTGCAATTCGAAAAGTTATTGCGATCAAGCTGTGCAAACTTGTTGTCACCTTTAACAAGATAGATCCCCTCTGTGGCTCAGCAGTAAGCTTGAGGGCTTATATAATAAAAATCGGATGATATACCTATGGTGGTCACAGCGCAGTTAGTCCATTGTGTGGTTTTGCGCTTAAACACAAAAACCTAAAGAAAACAAGATGAAATTCGAGGATTTGAGGTGATGAAGTCTATCAAGCCGAAATATCGCAAGCTTCCAATCGCTCGTAGAAATCGGATGGTAAAAGAAGCTGAGTCACAGTCACAATAACATCATTTAACCACACATCTCATAAATCCCCAGATGCAACTTCAATTAACTTACCTTCCTTTGGTCTTCTTAAACGTAGTCTTGGAAGCTGGTGTCCATGGGCATGGAGGAGATCAGTGTGGGTTTTTTCAAGATGAAATCTAAGGTTTTCCTTGTTTTCTCTACAAAAGCTAATTACAATAAGATTTGCGATGTCGGGAAATAGAGTATAATCATGTCCGTCAGACCGAGCACAATCAACTAGGCCCAATATATCGTTCTTATAAAGTGCGATTAAACTTGTTTGTGTGTGTGTGTCCGAGCACAATCAACTAGGCCCAATATATCGTTCTTATAAAGTGTGATTAAACTTGTTTGTGTGTGTGTGTGTGTTGTTTTTTGTTTTGTTTTTGTTATCTTACAAGGTTTAAACAATTGAAGATCTAAAATTATATCTGTTACTGGATAGCGAATTGAAGATATTTAAATCTTAGAAAAGATACAAACATTTTGTACTAACAAATATAACAAGCTCAATTCGTGAATTCAGTTCTATTGACATGAAGGATGCAGCTTGGAATTTTTCAATATATCACCACTAGATCAATAACAGAAGAAGTAAGCACTGTCAACATAAATCTGTCTAGAATATTTGAATTATTGTTTCTTTTAAGTGAAATTAAGTTTGGTTTACGTTTTTGATAGAGGACCCGCCAAAACTGACATGTACAAGATTACGAAATTTGGTGTCCCAAAGGACTAATTTATTTCCTTTTCATTGTCTTTTCTCTCACGTTAATGTATGAGTATTTATGGGCAAATATATTTTGGTGCAGAAAGTCAATTGTGATCCACGTAAAAATAATTTAAGAGTGGGACAACTAAATTTGTACTACCCTGTAAAATAAATTATGTGTACTTTGATATACCCCAATTATTTTTGATATAATATGCCAGCTGGTGTTGCATCTAAATGAAGTATTCAATATTAATTATGCAACTTCTAGCCACCGAAACAAGAGTAAACATTATATGTGCAAACCGCATTTGAAGTATTTAGAAGTACACGTATATATATATATATATATTTACTTACATAACACGTCTGTTTGTGTGTGTGTGCTAGCTTACAGGTACTATACAAACATTATTCATATGATATAGAATGATAAATTCATGATATCAGAAAAACACGTAGGTTCAAGGAGTATCCATACTAAATGGGTTATGGGTTTCTTATCATTTTATATGGACTGATATGATATGATACGACAGGTATTTTGCTGGTAGTATTGTAGTTCATCTGTGCTTTAAAAACTTAAAATATAATTATGCACGTATTTTCGAGGAATTATATGTCAAATTTCGTACTTCTCCTAAACCTAAAATTACACAATTAGTATTTTTTTTATTCGATTATATACTATAAATTACTGAAATGATCAAATTAAACATGTGCAAGTTATTGTAGAAATGTTAGCACTGACTTCCTGTTATACTTAACACGTCTTAGAAATAAACACCTTTGGAACAATACAATTAATTTTAATGGTACTTGTCGTTAGAGAAAAGTATAACGCCCAGTTTTATTTGTAAAGATAATGGATCAGTAATTAGAATTAGGTTTATGCATAGCACTCTTATTAAATCACATGCTCACGTTCGCTACTTGAAACGGCAAGAATTCTGAGTAATGGCTTAAACATTGAATTAAAACGTTATATGCATTAAACATTTTTCTTTTCTTTAAGACAGTTTCTGTTGTGCTAGAGCCTAGTGTCACTTAAGCATCGGGCTACTAAGTATCGTTTATGTTGTGTTAGAGCCTAGTGTCACTTAAGCATCGGGCTACTAAGTATCGTTTATGTTGTGTTAGAGCCTAGTGTCACTTAAGCATCGGGCTACTAAGTGTCGTTTCTGTTGTGTTAAGCCTAGTGTCACTTAAGCATCGGGCTACTAAGTGTCGTTTCTGTTGTGTTAGAGCCTAGTGTCACTTAAGCATCGGGCTACTAAGTGTCGTTTCTGTTGTGTTAAGCCTAGTGTCACTTAAGCATTTCGCTACTAAGTATCGAGTTACCATTAAATAGCGTATTATTTCTAAGTTATTACTGTCTAAGTCCTAAGACCCCAGTGATTCTGCGATAAGACTATAGGCTGATATCTTTAAAACCTGGATTTTGATACCCCTGACAGGTACAGCACAGATAGACCATTGTATAAATGTGTGCATAACAAAGAAAATTCAAGGTACGTTGTACAAATAGATAAAGAAAAACATAAAAATATTTTTGTTATATTTTAATAAAGCATTTTTTATCAATTTGTTCTAGACTATAGATGGTTTTGTTAAACTGGAAATATTTCATCAAATCAAAGTTTTATGACCCTACACGTATATTTTTAAGATTGTTCCATATTGTTCTTGCCCTCTAGCGGCGTATACTTCATATGTTAGATATAGAATAGCGTAGGGGAGGAAATGCATCAGTATACCGCTGCTTTCATTAATCACCAGATAGTAATCAGAAGTTAACAAAATTAACGTCTCCTAAGTAACAAAGTAAGAATACACGGGCATTCCATCTTTCGAAACGGTTAAATATTTAATTTAAGCCACATTGTCACTTGGTGCAATTCAATTACAACTTCGTTAGTAGTAGTCCTGTGAGATGTTCTGTAAATAAAGACCACCCTTAAAGACAAAGTAAGAATACACGGGCATTCCATCTTTCGAAACGGCTAAATATTTAATTTAGTCCCCATTGTCACTTGGTGCAATTCAATTACAACTTCGTTAGTAATAGTCCTGTGAGATGTTCCGTAAATAAAGACCAGTTTTAAAGACAAAGGCTATCAGGCAAATCACATCGCAATGAAACTAAAAGTAAGAATAAGACTTCATCAACATATACGGCTTCTTCCACTTTAGAGTTGTTAGATGTTAACAAAGTCAAAGCAGTGGTCTGTACACTATAGAACCCGTAAGCTTTTCAAAATGAATATGGTTCCTATTGGTTAGAAGTGAGACCAGATACTTTAGTGTTATATCGAAATTGTAATCTTTTATTTTTAACCAAAATACCTAAGACGCATAGTGTTTAATGACGTTTTCCTCAGTGAACTAGTAAATTGTGTTGTTTTCAAGAAACCTTACGATCAATATTTATTCGAGATCAAATTATAAGAACATAACCGCATCAAACGGCAGCCATAATGAGAATTTCAAGTAATTTGAATAACATACACAAGTAATAGTAATTTATATTCTTAATACTTTTCATCAAGTGAAATAACGCAAACAAGCATATGGGAAAATAATGACTAGAATAAAGAATTACAAGTTGCTAATAACTATGCAAATTTCCTATAGATCAAGGCTGATTAACATTTTCAGCTGAGTAGATTACAAACTATTGAGAAACAGTAAAATATTTCCAGCCAAACACCATTATAAACGTAATACGTATTCAACCCAAATTAGCTGCCTTTTGTTGTCTTAAACTGTACACCCAGCTATAGAAAGGTTACTCCAGAGGCTCAAATACATATTTCAAACCTCTACGAATAGCTTACGATTTTAAAAAACAACTGCACTTCTTTTTAGCGCGCAATTCCAGACTGATCTATCGGCGTTCTTTGTAACGCAGAAGATCTAACCCTAAATTTTAGAGCTGTAAGGCGCTAACATACAACTGTTCTACAGGAGGAGTATAAAAATGGAGTGTGTGTGTGTGTTTTACAGTAAAGCCACAATGGGCTATCTGCTGTGTTTACCGCGGGGAATCAAACCACGGATTTCAACGTTGCAACTCCGTAGACATACCCCTTCTCACGTGGTGGGGCAGAAAAATGAAATCTTGATTGATAATTTAGAAATATCCTTACAATGGGTTTCGAGGATCATAAATTATTTTTTCAATCCAGAGTACCATGGCCTTGTAAAATAGATAATCTCATTTACCATGGCTTTGTAAAATAGATAATCTCAATTACCATGGCCTTGTAAAATAGATAATCTCATTAAATTTGTTTTTTTTTATCATTTCTTAAATGAGATTATCTATTTTACAAAGCCATGGTAAATGAGATTATCTATTTTACAAAGCCATGGTGATTGAGATTATCTATTTTACAAGGCCATGGTAATTGAGATTATCTATTTTACAAAGCCATGGTAAATGAGATTATCTATTTTACATAGCCATGGTAAATGAGATTATCTATTTGACAAAGCCATGGTAAATGAGATTATCTATTTGACAAAGCCATGGTAAATCGTGACATATTTCTATCCTATAAAGAATACAGCTCTACTGGCACGTGTTTAGAAGACCAATCAAAACTTGATAACGAGGAACCCACTTTTAAAGAAAATAAAAAATTTGAGACGGCTTGACTGGGTAATGAAAAAAAAACTATATTATAACTACACGACGTTTCGACACAATTCCAACGTCATTTATAAAATAACATGCAATAAGTGTCCAGAATTTTACATAGGAGAAACAGGTAGAAAATTGGAAACCAGATTTACTGAACATAATAAAAATCCCTCCCGTATTTACCACCATTGCAACTAAAAAAAACCACAGTATATCCATTCAAAATATTGTAATTTTAAACAAAAACGTGACATCGATAAACGTAAAATAAAAGAAGCTATCTTATTTGAATAAAATAACCGCACCTTAAATCAACACGCTGGGGTGCCAAGAACCTTATATTAGACTGCGAAGCAATATCCGGTCATGTGATTTCTTTGTTCTATACTGCATATATATATATTTATACTCATGTATCTGTGTAAAATACTTGTACATGGGAATGACAAAATTTTGTCGAAACGTCGTACAATTACAATAATGTTTGAAATACTTGTACATGGGGATGGCAAAATTTTGTCAAAACGTCGTGCTGTTACAATAATGTTTTTCATTTCCCAGTCAAGCCGTCTCAAAAAATGTTACCAATCAAAATATTTTAAAACAGTGATTGATCATTTTCGATTGGCACGTTAATTCTTTAAATAACGGGAATATCTCTCATTAGATTATCATTTATTGTTTAGCTCAGATAATTAAAATTACGATAGAAAGTGCACTTTGTTTGGTGGAACCAGACTAACAGTGGGATATACATTCTATCAGATTTCACTGTCTAACATGTCGTAAACTTTGAGTGCTTGTGGATCAGACAGCGCTGATCAAAATCAGCTGAGGTTGTATCAAACAGTGTGCACAACGACTTTGTAACTACTTGAAAGTGCATAAAAAACTGATTCACAACATGCTTCTCAAAATAACAATAGTACTGACTTTAGAACATATTTAGATAATGACCATTGGTATGACTGTAGAACATATTTAGAAAAATTAAATATTCTGGTTTCTCCTAGAACAATGTAGCATTTAACTGTCTGCTCAAATTATTGGCTCGGCATAGCCAGGTGGTTAGGGCGCTCGACTCGTAATCTGCGGGTCGCAGGTTCGAATCCCCATCCCATCAAAAAATGCTCGCCCTTTCAGTTGGGAGCGTTATAATGTGACGGTCAATCCCACTGTTCGTTGGTAAAATAATAGCCCAAGAGTTGGCGGTGGGTGGTGATGACTAGCTACTTTCATTGTTAAATTAGGGACGGCTAGCGAAGATAGCTCTCGTGTAACTTAGGGCGAAATTCTAAACAAACTATGCTGAAATTATTTAACTAGCTGCCCCCAGCGACACAGCAGCACTTATACAGCTATAAACCTACACAAAGGGCTATCTGTGCTCTGCCCACCACCGGTATCGAAACTCGGTTTCTAGCGGTATACGTCAGCAGACATACCACTGTGTCACATAGATTGTTACATTACATGCTGGAATATCTTCGTATCCATCTTAATATTTGAAGATATCGTGTAGCATTTTGAAGAGATGTTCTATTTGAGGAAGCAACACGTCCTCCAGGAATACCCTCCAGAAGACACATCTCATACATTTTGAGGAGATGTTCTATTTGAGGAAACATCTCTTATTGTGGGTAAATAGAAGAGCTTAGGAAGTCGACAATGATGACATTGTGATATGACTGATGCAAAACTCTGAAGATGGTCACGAATGTTGGCATATGTAATGTGATCAATACAATGAAGGGTATGTCGTTCAAGGACCATAAGTATATCATAAAAAAGGAAGTGAAGCATATTTTTATGAGGTATAACAATAGCTAATGCAAAGACAAATGAAGGCCTTACAAAAATAGTGGAGAAGAGGTGAATTAAAGCTCCAATTAGTTCCGTCAGATATTGCAAAAGGTTGAGTTTTGGAAGTTATATGCTTGTCAAAGGTGACACCTCAATATTTAACTGTGTTGGAACGTTGTACGGGAACTGGTACATTTTAACATTAAAGAGATCAGTATTTCGATAAAGTCGATATTTCCTTTTGCTTGAACCAGACTGAATAGATGTGTAGGGAGTGTAAGGTACCAGTATCTAAACCACACGAAGAAGTGATTGAATGCTATTTGACTGTGGTCGAGCATGTGGCCACTATAGTGGTATCATCAGCAAACCACATAAGGAGAACAGAATGTAGAAGGTGTGGCATATATTAGACATATAGAATACAGAAGAGAGGAGAGAGATAACTGAATTATGTGGAACACCAGCATGGAGAGAAAATGGTCTTGAGAAGGCACATTCTATAAACATGACTGTCTGAATATTCATAAGGAATGATTTGATAACCCACACGTAAGTGGAATAAACACAGAACGTAGTTAGGCACATTCTATAAACATGACTGTCTGAATATTCATAAGGAATGATTTGATAACCCTCACGTAAGTGGAA
>NW_013665764.1:699028-709385 GCF_000517525.1 Limulus polyphemus
TTCATTGCAAAAATGGCATTTTTAACTTGAGAATCGCTATGGAAATCATTTTGTACTGCTCGTTCATCTGCTTCAACTTCAAAACTACATTTGTGGCTTTACTGTACCGTTATTTTCACTAAATATTGAAATTAACGATTTCTTGTATGTGGTTCCAATCCATCTTTTTTGAAGATAACGATACTATTGTGCCAGTTTTTGTTTATATTTCGCTGTCAATGCAGTAATTAATTTACGAATTATCGTATCAAATCAATTGGGATACCTTCGAATACGTTCTTCCCTCATCCGACCATGACCCACAGTTTAGCTCAATCGCTACACTTAAACCATCAAATTCACAAACACATCTAGAACATTTCAAGCATGCTACATAGTTTTAATTTACATTTACAAGTTAACTTCTCCGTGTTGGTTCTCATAGTCTCGATTCAGGTCATGGGTCCAGTCACGATCTTGACCTCGAAAAGAGTGATAAACGTCTTTTTCTCTAATCGAAAACTCCCAAACCTTTTCGGAATGACGTTCTTTTCTCTTTATCCACATCAAGATATCGGGCTGGTCCTTGTGGCAGCTGTTAAAAAGAAATCCAAGCAAAACACAAAAAAACGACATTTTTTATAACGCAACCATTGATAAATTGCCCGCTTCAAAGTACATAGTTTGCTTAAGACGTGTCTCTAAAGTAAAATTGATGTCATAATTGGAATATATTATACTTAAAATTGGTTTATTCAACCACTCGCGAGACATGCATGCAGAGACAAGTAGTTTTAAACAAAGACTCTTCCCCCGTCACACCAAACATGCTCGCCCTTTCAGCCGTGGGGGCGTTATAATATGACCGTCAATCCCACTATTCGTTGGTAAAAGAGTAGCCCAAGAGTTGGCGGTGGGTGGTGATGACTAGCCGCCTTCCCTCTAGTCTTACACTGCTAAAGTAGAGACGGCTAGCGCAGATAGCCCTCGTGTAGCTTTGCGCGAAATTCAAAACAAATAAACAAACAAGACTCTTAAAAAACACATGGGACTTCGTTTCATATTCAGAAATAGGTTACTGTGGCAGGACTGTAAACGTCCTTTTATACTACCGGTTTATACCTAAATAATGAAGACATCAAGTAACATTGCGGTAGTAGAATACGTATAGTTCAACCCCCGAAAAGCAAAATTCAACAAAAACTTGCATCGCCTATTAACAGGGCTGCATTTACGGTTGTTAAACGATTTAAGTATTTTTGTTGACACATTCGGTACATTTGTAAAAAATATTCATACAAACAGCAATACATGAAGGTCAACTCGTGACCGCGCGCGCTAGTGTTACTCAGAGATGAGTAGATATTTTAATTATTAAATTACTGATAAAATCGGTAGTAGGTCTTAAAAACTGAGGAATTCGTTCGTTTGCCGAGTCTATGTTGATAACCTGAAATACTTCAACCGTAATAAGAGTTTCCCAAAATATAGAAATGTGTATATTTAATGATGTGCGAGTCAAAGTGACTAAACAGGGCTCTCGTCGCTGCGTTGTCCACGTGAATAATAGTTGCCTATTTCAGTTTGGATTGTGTACAAGATCGGCAGGTAGAAAGTGCTTTATTTGGATCTTCGTGTGTTTTCGGATGAATTTAGAAGAATCCAATTGAGGATCCAAAGCTATACGTTCTCTATCTAGTTAATTTATGTTACCTTAAAAAAAAAGAATTAAAATTTCTGTAACAGTGATAGTTGTAGATAACTAATGAATGATTGTTTAACATTCATCTTGTTAAATTACATTTGTTGCTGTTAAAGTATCGGGTTTAGGGAAGTCAAACTCGAAATTCATTCTACATGTGATCGTTAACGATATAATACCTTGGAGCTTGTTCGACAAATCTACATGCTGAATCCTAGCAACTAACTTTACATCTTTCAGTAACCCTATTGGCTGAAAGGACATTGCTACAGAATGTAATCCCGCCCCCTTTTTTTTGTTTGTTTGTTGTTTTTTTGTTTCTGGAATCAGCATACTTTTAGGTCATAAATAAAGTTATTTCATTTATTGTCAGAAATTTGCAACACTTTGAAAATTAAAACGGTGTGAAACTTATGGTGAAACGTGTTCAGAGAGTAATTAAATTAAAAACGGAAAAAACAACAAAAAACCTGCCGAATGTTCGTATGGATTATATTTAAATATGTAATACTTGCGCAATGTATCAACATGTGAGGAAGGAAGTGGCCATAGAATGACAGACGTCCTATCAGCTGCGAGAAGGGTTCGGTGGAAGCCTGCCCCGTTTCGTTGCCTTGGTGCAGTGCGGTGAAGAGATATCTATTGGCTTCACATTCCACTATGACACGAGCGTACAGCTTCGGCCTCTTTCTCCTCCCAGAAAGCAGCGATGTTTCGATACCGGCTCAATTAAAATGTGGCGTAATTCAAGTCTCGAGTACAACAGGATAAGGCCATCTCGAGCTTGAACGACAGAGGAAGATGTTCTAGTAATTTCCGTAAGCTGAAACGTTGTAAGTATGCATTTGTTACTATGACTGTCTGAATATTCATAAGGAATGATTTGATAACCCTCACGTAAGTGAAATAAACACAGAACGTAGTTTGAATATTTATACGCGATGCCATACTGAACTAAAAACACTTTTAAAATAAAAAAATGTCATACAAGAAGGTCGGTTTGTATAAAAGTGGTAATAGTGCCTGAAATTTCATCCTACATAGAAAGTAAAGAACGAAATCCAGCCTGCGTATTTGGTTATAGGCTATGTTCTGTAAGGTCGAGAAAAGCAAGACTAGGCTTCTTGAAATAGTGGACTGTATGTTATATGTATAATGTTTTAGCTGTGTTTTACTCACCTCGGTGAACCTATGTTTATGTAGGATGTAATGAATATACAGCATTGAAGCCACGTAATTATTATTATTATATAATAGCCCCCCAGTAGCACAGCGGTATGTCTGCGGACTAACAACGCTAGAATCCGGGTTTCGATACCCGTGGTGGGCAGAGCACAGATAGCCCATTGTGTAGCTTTGTGCTTAACTTAAAAAACAAACAAAAAAAACAAAAAACAATTATATAATATTCAGCAATCAAGCTGTTTAATATACTAAAAATAAATAGGGACCTGATCTACCTCTCGTTTTAACACTATTCACTAAGTTATACAAACAGCCGTTGGGTGAGCGATAAGTTTACGGACTTGTAACGATTCCATGTGGCGGACAAAAAAAAAACAGTCAATCGCTTCTCGTATGGCGCAGAAACTTGCGGCGTACACTCGATAAACGTAAAACTAAATCTATCGTGTTTGATACAAGCTAAAGGAAATATCGACCTTGAAGTTTAACTATTCCATTTCCTTGTACAACTTTCTAGCACAGAATATGAAGACCACACAACGATTCATCCTTCTGTGGTGTCTGACTTGGAGTTGATATCCACTTCTCATCCTCTATTCCCACAAGGCCTCGTGTTACTCATAGTCATACTTCCCGGATATATGCTACTACTTCTTTTATGAAAGACTTAAGGTACTAGAACGATATGGCCTCCGTCTCGCCTTTAAAATACCAGTCCAACTCAGGAATTGTATGATCGTATAACATTTCCTAACGTCGTCTTCAGGAACTTATTATCAAATATATCACATGCCGCTTCCAGACTCACAATGTCATCCTTGCCGACTTGCTAAACACTTCAGTTCATCCGACACGAACTGAACATATTTTAAACATATATGAGATGTCTTTTTTCTTAGGGTGATCCTGTATATTTATTGTTTTTATTTTTTTTAAATCCTCTGTATATTTAAGCTACCTAAAGGTCGTTTGGTTTGTACTTGTGGTATGCAGGTTCACTGATATCCGCAGAAAATCTGAAGCTAAAAAGAATATCCGCAAAACACAGGTTAGGGCAAATAATAAATTAAATGCTGACAGCAAAGGAAAACAAACACAAGTATCGTTTATAGTGCAATTTTTAATATATTTCACACACAAGCACAAGCACAGTGATATTGTACCTTCTTGCCACGTTTGGCTTCTAGAGGTTGATAGGAATTCAAAAGATCTGGCAAAAAAGATCAGTCAATAGATCGAAATACAGGACTGTGGAAACGCCTGACCTATACACATTCAATCTTAAGCTAAGCCAAGTGTACGTGTTTCTTTATTAGCAGTTTGAACGGACTGCTTTCTTTAAGATTCCTACAGAAACACACACACACACACACATTCGTTGCTTGAGATTCAAGGAGAAAGATGACAGATTCTAGCCTTTACTTTTACATGGAAATTTAGACTAAAGATTATTACTGTAATATATCTTACTTAAAGTATTTTCTACAGTTTGGTAAGTAGTTATGGAATGATAAGATTCGTGATTATTTCAATAATTATATAATTTCTGTTTCGGACTCCATTTCACTACTGTATAATATACAGCTGCTCGTCCATTATCCATTGCATCTATACTTTGCTGTTTTACCTCATGGCCGAAACGAGGGGCGTAAGCCTACGTTGCCTTGTTAGCTTATAAGCTGGAATCAAATAACAAACAATTCTGGACTTGTCGAAGTTTATAGATTAGGGATGAAATTGTGCAAAATCAGTATAACTCAATGAAAATTGGTGAATCGAATGGTAGAATGTCCTTCATATTTATTTTTAAAACCCCTTGAAACATAATTGCCTAATCCCAAGTAAACGTTGTCGACAACCTGGACAGTGCCGCTAAATAGACATAATGATATTATAACTGTTTTAATAAAATCACCAGATTCCTTGACACAAATCACATCTGAGAAATATAAACATCCGTTTAGTTTCGGTGGTATCGTGAGATGTTAAATTTATATTTTTATATAGTGTAAAGGTGTAATTAGAATAAAAATTGGAGCGCTTAGGTATATATATATATATATACGTGTTAGAATATTCAGGCACCCCCAGTGGCACAGCGGTATGTCTGCGGACTTGCAACGCCAAAATCCGGGGTTTGATACCCGTGGTTGGTAGAGCACAGATAGCCCATAGTGTTGCTTTGTGTTTAACTTCAAATAAACAAATATGATAGAAATGTATTTTTAGCATAATGCACAGCAATATGAAAAGCAGTTAGACGTCTTTAGTCACGCGTTTTGACGCTGAAATTGACAAATGGAAGACAACGAATATGGCTAAAATATAATACCATTATAAGACACAAATTACACATTAACGCGACAACCTTACTGGCAACTAGAACGCACGTGTCCTAGTTTGTCGTTCTCCCTTAGCATTTCAGCCAACATTGGTACTTAGTTCTTGACATTATTGTAGGTGTAGTGTAATTCTAGCCACTTTATTGCAATGGTAAAACCGGTCTAATGAAACTACGAAGAACACTTCGGCGGTATGGATGTAAAGAGGAATGGAAGCGAACCCGAAACCTAATTTAATTAATAACAGTGACTAGAAATTTGAGTTATAACGCTATTCCAAAATTAAATCGCATATATCGTATCGCTAGCTTTTATGTGTTTTATATGAACTTATTTAAAATAAATCATTTGACTTTTGCTTACATTGTGCTGTACTTATATTATTTTATGATACCAGTAACGAAATAGTTTTGTACATAATTATGGGAACTTTAGTTTTGGTACAATTAATCCATATATCGCTGATAATAGTGATAATTCTTAACAATCAGTTCGCACTCTCTGGATAGCCGTCAACCAAAGTAATGCTGGCGATAACCAAAACGACATTACAATGTTAAGATTTACTTGGGTCAACATTTACTGTGATGTGTATCTAACACTTGGGACATGTGTTCTTTTTCTGACATTAATAGCGTTTTAAACAAGCCTTTAGTGGGTAATAAATCTCTTTAAACAGAGCAGCAGTGTTGCTAGGAAGCAGCATATAAACCTAGGTATAGATGAATATATAATTAAACAATCATTTTCATGTTGATCTAATGAGAAAAACATAAAATTAGCAACAACAAAAGTCGATCAATCATTTAAGGTCTTTTCTTAGTCATCAAAATGGGTTAGTATTCTAAATAGCTCAGCAGATAAAATAAGTAAAAAAATACGTGTTTTAATATCTAGAGGAGGCCTCTAGTTTAAAAATATGTCATAAAACATCTAATTTAACTTTCATGCAGGAATAGCTGTTTTGGAGGATCGTCCAATTAATAGCACATCATTAACAAAATGCTCTGATTGAAAATCTGGAATTTTCAATCTGAATGGCACCTTACGCCACACATAGAGTAAGCAGTCAAGTCATATCCACCTCTGATTTAAAAGTTTTGACCAGAGGGATGTCAAACTGTCAGCAGCACGCGCCACTGTCCTTTTACTCTTAACCGAACAATGATATATATATATACTTTCCAAGTTTATCAATAAAAAAAAAAGCACGGTGAGACACAGTGACCACTGCTTCAATCTGTTAGGAGATGAATCATTGAAGCATGAAACAAATAGCTCCCGATTTAGAAAAAACCGGGAACACGTGTAAGTTAAGAATTTTCTAATGTTTCAGAAACATTATTAACAGCATTTAAATTTATATAAATACAAGACACGGAGTCAATAGCTAACTGTAAAGGTGTTGTTTGAAGCATACTGAGAGCCTGAATCGTCATCGTTAATAATTAATAACAAAAATATTATAATTAATAAGGAATATTGGGCCAGATTAATTATATATATATATTCTTAATAAATAAAAAAAATTCTGACCCTTTCTGAAACATAGTATTGGTCCACACATGTTGTGTATTCATGTAGTGCACACTGATCAATAATCAATGTTTCTAAAAATTAGTAGAACTTGAGTTGTGTTATTTGTGTTTTTTTATAATTAATATGTGACGTTCGTAGACTTGAAGAAAAACACGCATTTACCAATAAACAAAATATGAACACTTACTTAAATTATGTTTCTCCAACTTTGAAATGTAATGGGGGGGGGGAGATCCCCAACATTAAGATTAAATATTTAAATATTTCAAGTAAACAGTAAATATATATTCGAATAGACTTCTAGGTATCACTTGTTTATTTGTTTTAACGCAAAGTTACACAATGGGACATTTGTACTGTGTTCTCAACAGGGATATATAATCCTGAATTCTAGCATTATATGATGCTCTATGTTCATCTTATTATATAAATATTTATAATCCCGAAATAACCAAAAGATAGGTTTTAATCTTTACCTAACCCATAAATATGTTACATTTTACATTTCATGTACACTAAGTTTTCATATTTCATATTCAGTCATTATTCCCTTGTCTGAACTGTCGTTCAGGATTGGTGTGGGATTCTGAACAACATAGAAGCTAATCATGTGAAATAATGTTCCTGGGCAACATCGTTATTATATTCTGCCAAAACTTCCTGTGTTTAGGTACCAATCCAAAGAAACAATCGCTCGTCAAAAAATATTGTTTGTTCTCTTTACATTAGAAGTATTTACAAATCGAGAATAGAATTCTGGTTGATAACTCCAACAGAGAGGTTAACGAAGATAACACCCAAACAGATGTTACAAGGTGGAATCCTGGAAGAAACTTCATCAAACTGAGACTTGATTAGTCCAGTGAGATTAAAATGTTCACCCTCAGTTAGCATATGTAACCTATGCAAGTGTGCTCCCCAAAAGATTAATCTCATCCATTTTGTTACTGTTGGAATGGATTTTCATTAGGCACAGGTCAACTACAAACTGCTTTCAACCCAGAATTTGCGCTTTAAGTTGTATAACTGTCAATCGAGCACATTTTGGCGAGATTGTTATCCGTTTTGGTTTACTTGAGAGTGTACCAGGAAAGAAATGTGTGTGTGTATGAAAGAGGACAAACTCGGATAAATAATGGTTTAAACACCTCAAAATTGTACGACAAAAAAATTAACCTGTACGTTTTTATTAAAGCAGTTGTTTTTGTATGATAAAATAAACAATGACATCTTTAATATTTACCATATATCTAAAGAAACGCTCACATCAAAAATTGGACATTACGTTGGAAAAGAAGACAAAATTCCACTAGTGGGACTTCATGGGATTTGATGTACAAGAGGTAATACTGAAATGGTAATAGATAAGAATATATTAGCAACATATTAGTACGTTATATTAACACTATTTTGTACCCTCAACAAGTCGTAACAGTTCATGTCGCTATGTCTGGTTATGCTCTATTTCAAGGTATGCATCTTATCAATAGCCCAACAGCGTAGTTTCCATTATAAAAGGCTCCGTCGTAAGACTGTAATGTCAAACGCATTCCATTACTCCCTGATGCTTTACCAAGCCATCTAGCGAACAAAGGTAGTGGTTTCTCAGCACCCAGTTTAATAGTCTGATCGCACAGAAATCCTTTGTTCTGCTACTGACCTTTGTGTTCGTGGATTCTCACCTTTTCAATGACGTCGTATGTTGCTTACTACTGATGGGGAATGACTGTGGCATGTCTTTTTGTAGATGGTCCTGGTGTTCCAAGTTGATCTGTATTTCTTTGTTTTCCAATGCTATGATGTTCAAGTGAAATTCGAAATCCACATTTTAAATATATTTTTAAGATCTGAGTGCAATGAAAAGGGCTGTTTCATACCCTTCAAAAATAGATCAGTTTTTTGCAGAATCACACTACCTAAAAATTCCAAGTAATGTTAAAACTTAGCATTATACACCCCTTCCACTAAGACCTCACATCAGCTGTGGCTGTCAGATGACTTGCTGTTTTACATATTCAAAATATTCAACATAATATTCTTAACCCTCTGTTAAGGTGCTTGATTCGAAATCTGAGGGTCGCGGATTCGAATCCCCGTCCCTCCAAACATGCTTGCCCTTTCAGCAGTAGGGGCGTTATAATGTGACGATCAATCCCACTATTCGTTGGTAAAAAGTAGCCCACGAGTTGGCGGTAGGTGGTGATGACTAGCTGCCTCTCTTCTAGTCTTTCACTTCTTAATTACGGATGACTAGCGCAAGTAGCCCTCGTGTAGCTTTGCACGAAATTCAAAACAAACCAAAGCCTCTTCAGCATGAAGGTTTGCTATTGGTTTAAAAACAAAACAATCTGATATTACGTCTCCTGTCTTTAAACGAATTTGTTATTGAATATTACTATTATTTCATGGCAAGTGGAAGAGTAATAAATAGACTGTAAATTAATTTTCTTTAATTGAAAATAAATGAATTAAGGTATTCAAATATCACAATTCACGATTAACCTCAAAAACAAATTTCGACTCAATAAATGTCTTTGTTATGGAATATGAATAAAAACTATTGAAATGATAAAAGAAGATCAGTATATATATCCTAATCTAAAATCAATATTGTATACAACTGATGATATATTTCGTGAATTCCTTTATATAGAAAACGCTATTGGAATTATTTACAAGTGGAAATACTTTTATTGTTCAACAGGTTACTCTATAATTAAATAAGTAGTTTGCTTTTGACAGAAAAGTAACTTTTCCACATAAAACAGAAAAATAACTTAAGGTACTGAAGTCCTTTTACAGGTATTCTAAGATGAGTTGATGAACTAAAGGATATTATTTTCAATTATCTAATTTTATTATATGAATACTTCGTGTAAAAAGTATTTCAAAAATTTTCAAATGTATTAATTTCAAACTATTAAAAAAAAAATATTTGAGTTAGTCTCAGTCTTCTCTGTTAACACTGATTTGTTGATTTTGTAACCTTAGCAGCAGCATTACTTTCTTCCGCAACATTTAAAGAACAGTTATTAGAAGCACAAGTGTTAAATATAAATTTACTGTTTGTTATTTTGTTATTAAGCACAAAGTTAGACGATTGGCTATCTGTGCTGTGCCCATCGCGAGTATCGAAACCAGACTTATAGTGTTATATGCCCTCAGTCTAGCCGCTATAAATAGGAAATTAAATAATAGAAAACGTTTAATAGGAAAGGAGCTGTGTTAAATTTGAAATGATATAAATATTAAGTAGCAGTGTCCTTTAGAACAGATTAAAATAAGAATATCAACAAGAATAATGATTGAAAATAGAGATATGCAGTGCTTTAAATAATCCACATTACGCATTCCATATCTTGAATAAACTGCAGAACCTTCTTTAAGATGTTCATAAAACTTTCTTTCGTAAGTCAACGCTATTCGTGTTATTGAATACAACATGTTAAATTCGAGGACGGCAAAATTTTTGCTTGCTTGCTTGTTTCAAAGTAGGCCCAAAGCTACACATTGGGCTATCTGTGCCCTGACCACTACGGGTATCGAAACCCGGTTTCTGGTATTGCAAGTCCACAGATCTGCCGCTGTGCCACTTTTATAGAATGTGCCT
>NW_013665764.1:709464-712953 GCF_000517525.1 Limulus polyphemus
TTTTTATTATTACACGATGAAACCTATATTTAAATGAACTTGTAATTGCATTTTATTAGTATTATTTATTCTCTTAAGCTCTAATGTATTTCATGATTAATCCATAACAAATTTCGGCTCAATAAGTGTCCTTGTTATGAACTAAGATTCAAAAGCTATTAAAATGACAAAATAGCATCAATACACCTTTTCTGGAGTAGTGTAACCAAAGAATACCCATTCCAACTAAAAATTGAAACAAAAGCTATTAAAATGACAAAATAGCATCAATACACCTTTTCTGGAGTAGTGTAACCAAAGAATACCCATTCCGATCGAAAGTTGAATCAAAAGCTATTAAAATGACAAAATAACATCAATACACCTTTTCTGGAGTAGTGTAACCAAAGAATACCTGGATGACACTGGATGATTTTTCCTAACTTAAGAAAAATTAAATAAATTATTTAAAGAATAGAAGTTTAAAACGACAGAAATTAGGTGTGTACGAAAACCAGCTTAACTCGGTCACTTGAAATCATTCATTATGAATAGAAATTTGGTGTGTATGAAAAACAGCTTAACTCAGTCATTTGAAATCATTCATTATGAAACATAACCATCATTCCACTTATCGCACTGTTTACTGCTGGTGTCAAGCTGAAGAGTTCTCATCAAATTGGATACATAAAGATAAGTTTATATAGAGAAATGGGTTGCTCATATTTTCGGACTGCTGAGACTCGTTTTATGGAATTAAGTTTAATGTTTTCTCACAATCAATAGTGTACTAATATAAGGTTTCTAGATTTTTTTTTCATGAGACCATTGAATAGGTTCAATGTGACTTAAAAATTAAGGTTGACGTTTGATTTACATCTTCGCCTACGTTCCTGCCATAATCTATTAGTGGTTGATGTCTATAAAAGCTGCAAGTCCCTCAACACGTAATCAATAGATTCGTCGAGAAAGATGCAGGCTTATAAGCCATCAAAACCTTTAAAACCTACAGTAAATATGAATATGTGACCTAGTATAATCCTATTGTTTAAAAACATAAAAAAGTTGATCACCAATAAGTTTTTGGAAACATTATAAAATGTTAATCTTTTTCGTTTCCTTGTAAGATATTTGGTCGATAAGCTATTATATTTTGGATAATCTAAGTTATACTTTTGACTAAACTGTTTTTGTTATTGTTAAGCACGAAGTTACAGAATGGGCTATTTGTGCTTTGTCCACCACGGGTAACGAAACCCGGTTTTTGGCGTTATAAGCCTTTAGACTTACCACTGAGCCACTGTTTGTTTGTAGTTAAGCACAAAGCTACACAAAGGGCTATCTGTGTTCTGCCCAGCACGGGTATAGAAACCCGGTTTCTAGCGTTGTAAGTCCGCAGACATACCACTGTGCCACTGGGTGAGGGGGGGGGAGGGAGGAGGCTAAAATATTTGCACTTAAAATCATTGCAATCCTAAACTGTAATAGATTATCATTTGAGCAATTGCATAGTTGATAACATCTAATCAGCTATGAAGATATGATAAGGTGAATAAAGATGTCCATACATCTAAATACCTTTAACTTGTTTAGTTTTACTCTTATTTGAACACTGTGAATACACGATTAAGTTAATTCACCTTGCATTCGAGAACGAAGTTTGTTCATTAATCCGATATTAAAACACAACAACGTGCAGATAAAATTACAAAAAAAAAATCATCTTTTTTCGTCCATCTTGATACATTTGTGGGATATAAAAAAATTAAAAGTGAGCTGGACTATTACTTAACAATGATTTTTCTTGTATGATATATCAGTTTTATCTGCAGACATTCTGATGTCTCTTAATAAAGTATAATGTCACCTCTGGTTCAAAAAAATAAAAAAATAAAAGAGGGAAGTAATGTTTTGCATGACTGTACAAACATTTTGTTCGGGGGGACGACTTCTGCGAAAGCCTTTAGCAGGCTCTAAAGGAAATGCGGGGAGAAAACGATCCTAAGAAAATAAATATATTGTGGTGCTATAGTGAATTGAAATATTTTACGAGAGCGACTTTGAATGGTAAGAAAGTATGAATAAAAGTAACGTATAAGTTAAGTGTTAATCGTAAAAAAGGGTTAGAATTCTGAAGCGTAAATAATCTGGTCGTGGATATTTTCTTACTCAACATGATGATGCCTAAAGCTTTTAACGTGATCACAAGAATGGATAGTCAACTTTAGTATACAATTCTATTTATTTCGTATACTTATCTGTCAACATATCATAGGAATATATTTCGCTTTAAAATAGTGCAGGAAAAATATCTATAGTATATATATATAAGCCTAAAACTGATCCACACATTTACCGTATTTCACGTTTAACATTGTGCTGTTAAATCCAGTTTAAAATTTGGTATTTTGATTAGGTTAGTTTGGGTATAAACTAATAGGGTATGTCCTGTTACACCTAACGTTACCATAAGTTTCGATCGGCTTGTTTATTTATTTGTAATAATTAAGCACAAAGGTACAGAATGGGCTGTCTGTGCTCTGCCCACCACGGGTATCGAAACCCGGTTTCTAACGTTGTAAGTCCGCAGACATTCCGCTGTGCCAGTGAGGGGCGTTTCGGTATTGTTTGGTAGTATCACATTACGTGAGTAGTTGGCTGTTGCGATTGACTTTTATAGTATTAAAACGAGCAAAAAAACATCATCATGTTGTGTTTATTGTTCATAAAATGTGAAACGTTTGGTCTTGCTGTTATTACAGCATATTAGACTTTACTTTCGTACGCAATGTTTTATATAAGTATCTGTATTTAAAGTGAACATAAGTTGGATTGGAAGCAGGACAAAGATTAAAATAAGAGACATAAAAACACAACTGAAAAGCTGCGTATCCTGAAAGCATTCGCGCCCGTCCATTACTGACACTAATAATGAGTCGTAACTATAGTGCAAACCTCCTTCAAACATTATTTCAGTAGGAGAAAGTCTGCCTTTATTGTCCAAACCTCTCTAACATCCATCCTCTTTTGATATCGCTACAAGTGGTCTGAACAATCATTAATAAAGCGATATCTCTGTGTTTGCCAATGGCTAAACACCATTAGATAGAGCAGATTATAAACTATACATGCAAATGTAGAGTAAATGATGTAGTATGAGCAGAAATGTGTGGTTTCTCGAGATATTGACTACCGAAGATCTCGTAGAGGTAAACAAAGGAAATTCTAATAGGAAATTGGGAACGTATTATAAATCGGATTTTTTTTTCCTTTATACCATTATATAGTTCGTTCAAATATTTGCGAATTAAATTGTATCTGTTTGAATGGTACAAAAAGTTTCTTTTGTGATAAAACGTAAAGGAAACTTTGGTTTAGCAAGTAGTGTAGGTAACGACAAAATAGTTCATAGGGTCGAACCCCTATTTATTATTTATCGAAAATAGCCTAGAATATAACATAAGCATGACGCCATTTTCAAACATGTGGTTGTAGGCCATTGATAAATAT
>NW_013665764.1:713237-726875 GCF_000517525.1 Limulus polyphemus
AAGGGCGAGCTTGTTTTGGTGTAACGGGGGATTCGAACCCGCGACTCTCAGATTGCGAGTCGAGCGCTCTAACCACCTGGTCAAAACATCTACGTTAATAAATGTCAATGAAATTGAAACTGACTGGATACGTGAAATAGAACTTTCAAAACAAAAATTAATAAGAAAGGAAATAAATTCTAAGATCAAAGAAAGTTTGTTTACTCAGCAAGTGCCTCATAACAAACTTTGGGAAAATTCACAACTAAATAGAAATATTAAATTAGATTATATGAATTTTTCAACAGAAACTAAATACTATTTATTGAGTTTGTATTTAGTTCCACGCAGTTCTGTTAAGTAATTCAATGTGAGAACGAAAAAAGTCCAAGGATATCAGTGACACCATTGTAGTCCAGAAGAGGATGTTCTGTGTGATTTTGACAATAAAATGAAGACCGAGCCTCATACTTTCCAGTCTTTATGAACCGTACAGCTTAATGTCTAAACATTAAGCAGTTTTCTTCAGACTCATCCTTTTTATGGGCAGAATGCTGCTGTTCCTTCATTATTTTAGTATAACTAGCTTCGTAAAAATTGGAATACTACGGCAATACTTACTGTCGGTAAAAAAACAAACAAACAAAACAGGTGTTATAGATAAAAGTCATGTTGCCGTCGCCGAATACATTAACCCAACCTTTGTTCAGGTGGAATATACCATTATAGCAGTCCATCGTAATTTGGTTACTTGGGAAGTGTCACCAAAGTATTTATCTGTCGACATTCCAGTTACAGTGATTTATTCAATCCATTTTAAAAAGTAAAGTGATTAATATATCTTACAGTAACAACTGATCACAGACGTGGAAGATTTAGTGTGTTCTTGTTTTTAGGCGGGAGATTACCCTTTCAAACTGATTTGAATGCATTTAGTATGACATCAAGAGAAGACCACTACCACTCCTTATTCCCTGGGTGTCCGCTAATTCAGGTTATTCTTCTGTCAGAGAAATAAAACAAAGTAAGTTGTATAAGCTATTATATACAATTCTTGTACGAAACTAGTATATATTTCAGCATGACCTCCATATTACGATAACCCACAAATCCTTATTACGATTTTTGGTATTTAGTTTATTAAAATGAGCTGAAGATCAAGCAAGAATTTGTCTATGTTTTTTGTTGTTTTTGTTGCACTTCGAAATTATGTTTCATACAAGGCTAAGTTAATTTTGTTACTATTGGCCTAAAATCAAAAGAATTAACGATCGTTATAACTAATATACGAGGCTACACTCAAAAAGTTCTGAGCTTCTAATGATTGAAACTGCTACTAATCTTTTAGTTTTATTAAAGGTAAGGTATCGTCACATATACGATTACCTGTCATGTTTTCATCATGTGATGAGCAACCCTTGCCAAGTGTGAAACAAATAACTTTCGTGAAATATCGGTTTTGACTGTTTAAAAGTGATTAAAATACGTGATAAGATGAAATAACTTTAATGAATAATTATACTGTTGTCTTAATTAACAGGAAATTACGATATAAATGTTGGCTTTTGGAAACATTTATGTTACATGGAACGACTCCCCACTTTTAAATTTTAGACATTTCAGATAACGTTTATTTTGGGAACAAATATATATATGAACTTGATACAAAAGAATTTATTATTTTATGTTTACACCGTGTGTCTGTCACCGAGAGTGCTATGATCATAACAGAATATTAGAACAAGTGTTTTGCCAATGGCTAAAAATGTTTTTGATTTTAAGAAAGTAATATGCAGGATACTCCTAGTTCCGATTTTGGTTTTGAAAAAAAAAGAAAAGCATTTACTTTTGGGTTTTAAGAAAACGATGTACAAGGTAAATAGTTACGACGGATTTCTAGCTTTCTATAGCTGAATTGTTTTGTTTATCATTTGTGTTAATTAAATGATTGAAATGCCGTGATCGTAATATACTTCTCATCATCGAACATGCTCGCCGTTTCAGCTGTGGGGGTTTGCAATGTTACGGTTAATCCCACTATTTGTCGGTAAAGGGTAGACTAAGAGTTGGCGGTGGGTGGTGTTGACTAGCTGCTTTCTCTCCAGTCTATCACTTCTAAATTAGAGACGGTTAGCACAGATCATCCTCAAGTAGCTGGTTAGCACAGATAATCCTCAAGTAGCTGGTTAGCAGAGATAATCCTCAAGTAGCTGGTTAGCACAGATCATTCTCAAGTAGCTGGTTAGCACAGATAATCCCCAAGTAGCTGGTTAGCACATATAATCCTCAAGTAGCTTTTCAAGAAATTAAACAAACAAACGCATTATGCTACTCAATTTTAGTTTAAAGCTAAACTCCATTTAATATTATTTGAGATATCGAAAGTACTTTTTGTGCCACCAAAAATTTTTAGTTGTTAAAAATGCAAGTGAATTAAATTACAATAAAAGCTCTCTTTTTTTTGTTCATTAGTATTAGTAGTAGCAGTAACAATTATGCAACAATTAATTTGTTGTCTAGTTAGAAATAATTGCCTAGCAACTGAGCTAACAAGTCTAAATTTTGCACATCCTAAACATTTCTTTACTGAGCGCTGATCTCTTTCTAATATTTTATATTTCTATAAGACGATAATAAACTGATACTCTGATATTCTCAACCTGAGTGGTATCTTAAGCGACACTTGGGCTGAATGTTAGGTTAGGCATAACTAAAGTTTAGGCATAACCATTTCTAAATAAGAATTACTGAACAAAGAAAAATCAACAATTCAACACCATCCATCGCCTACGCACCCCCTCTTTATTTAAATAAAGGGATTAATAACTAGAACAGTCATAGAGCTTCTGAAAGTTCATAGGATGTTCAGATTAATGTCACATCGCGAACCTCGAAGTTAGTTTGGTTTTTCAATAAGGTTTCAGGAAACGCTTTGATCTTCGTGTTGAGTCTTTCTTTACATGGACTCATCGCACTAAATCCGAAACAACGTCCGAAAACCTTCCCCGGATAATTCTTCACTGTAAAATTTCTTTAGATGGTGAGTCTTCTATGTAAATATATCTATTAAAAGCTTGAAGATTCACCAAGATAGGTTGCAATGCGATGAGAAAGTGATTCAGGGTTGGGAGTAACGCGGAGATCGTGTGTCTCATGAGGCGATGGAAGACAGTGTCCTGGAACAAATCCACTGTGTTATTAGCCTCCATGTTCCCAAGCAACTGCAGGATGGAGTAGTGAGACGTCCGAAAGTCAAATAGTTGTGCATGGCCACTGTTTCAGAATGGGAACTTATGAACGAAGAGCTTGAAGGTGTGATGGTGTGTGTAACGCGAGGAATGGCAGAATGGAAGTTGCCCATTCTGAATGCTACAATCTACGAATACGGCGGACGAAAATTTGGGCTGGTGGAAGAAAACCTCAAGTTGGTGCACGACAAAACGAAAAGAAGTCAGAGTCAGGAGTAGATAGACTTAATGAGGGTGGGGGGTTGCAATCCTTTTTAAAGAGGTGATAATGATTGCTATTGCAGACCTTCGGCTGCGGCACCCAGAACGTCTGAAGAGACTAAAAAAAGCAGAGAACAATAGGGAAAGCAAAGCCTCACAAGGGGGGAAAGTTCTTTGAGGATGCGTTAAGGATTCTCAAGAACCTATTAGATCAAACCAAATGAGGAGAGCTTCATGTGGGTGAACAATAATTAGAAGATCGTCTGAGAAAGACGTACGCAGACTGTAAACGAAATGAGGAATATGTTACTGAGTATTGTGACAGTTCCCGACAAGACCCACGATTAGAGAATACACGACAGTGTATCAGAAGTACGATTTCAGTATTCCAGTGAGGCACAATTTCACTCATTCACTTTGCCAAGGTTATGGAAGTAATTGTCAGAGCAGCAAGACCCAAGGGGACAAGAATTAATATAGCTCCGGGTAAATCGCTTCTTCCTATCTGCAGGTTCATGGATGATTTGACTTTATTGAACTTATCGGTAACAGACACACAGAGGACTCTCAATAAGCCTGAACAACTGATGCGTTGGTGCCGACGAATTCCAAGCCAAAGAAATTCAGAAGTTTCATTTTGAAGAGAGGAAAGTTGCCGAAAAAAAAAGTATCATTTTCAGCTCAGTGAAGAGTGAATGCCCATGGTGGCAGAATAGCTGATAAAAGGTTTAGGAAGGATGTACACTTCAGCTCTGACTGACGCTAGGCGAGCCATCAAAGTGAGAAATCAAGTGGAGAATGAATAAAAACGCATTATCACTTCCTTCCTCCCACACACCTTGAAACTTTGGTGTTTGAAATTCGGTCTATATCCAAGGCCGATGTGGCCGATGATAATTCGAAACTGCTACTACCACTAACTGCCATATTCGAAGAATATAAGGTTGTAAAGCCGCGGTCTTATTTTATCCTGTGCAAATCCAAATACCCACTAATATGTAGTGACTTACCAGTCACAAGAGCATGGCGAACGTAGAATTCGATAGAAGAGGAGGAAGATATAGAAGAACACTTGATAATAATAAAAAAAAGACATTGTTGGAGCAGTCCAAATGGGATGAATCAGACACAGTATGAAAACCGGTGAAATGCTTCTGATGCTCAGAAGATAAAGATGATTGGTGACGAAATACGTCGATGCAAAGATGAAAGATGAGTAGCTAAAGCAGCTGTTATGTCACAACAAGGATATTAGGGTGCAGAGAATACGCAGGCAGGTCTTTCGCCACTCTTATGAGCATGATACGGGTATGTGGAAAACACAAGAGGAGAATGAAAAAGGAAGTATGTCTGAATATGGAGCGATTACATGAGTGCATGTTGCATTGAGACAGTGAAAACACGCCTGCCGAATGCAGGACGAATGTTCAAAAGTCGAACAGAAGCATAATCACATAAAAAAAGAAATGTGACCGCCATATCTCCGAGAGGAAAGAATCGGGAAACCTGAAATTCTGCACCCATATTAAGTGGATCCTGAGGGTGTGCATCTGGGTATTACTTATCTTATCCACGTGCGTACGTGTATGCACATTTTTTTTAATGAGGAAAGCTAGCGATAAACCACATAGGAAAGAAGTGGTTCCTTATATTACAAACAGAAATCACAGACAAACACGCGCGTGTGTGCGTGCACATCTTTTTAATGAGGCAAGCTAGCGAAAAACCGCAAGAAAAGAAGTGGTTTCCTTGTATAACAACTTCTAATATATATAAAAAGTCAGTGTGTTTTGGTAACAATGCTTTCCACAATGGCTTTTATATCATGTTGTTTAGCAACAAAGTATATAGATTATACTTTTATGCTAAAATGGATTCCAAATACCCATACTGACATAGTTATCTAGAATAAATCAACCTAATAACCCGAGCGAAACCGACTACTTTCGCTATTATTATAATAAAAGACGGGATAAGTAGCAAGGAATTTGACAATGTGGAATAACTTTGTTTGACAGTCTTAAACTACAATAAAAGAGTATAAGTTTTTAAACTTTGCGGAGCAGACTAAAGGATTGTAGCCATGTTCAGAAAAAAAGAGAGGGTAAGAAAAGACTACTCACACTCTAGAAAAACAAAGAATATTTTTTTCGGCTTACACCTTTTTCAAAGATTATAGCGTCAAATGCAAATAGGAAATTGTAAACGAAAAGAACACATAGCAATTAAAAACTGACTTAACAATGGAAATGCCACATGTTATCACACCCGCATTAAAAGGTAATTGGAATGATTAAGCAACAGAAAAAATCACAACTATCGAACAAACACACACATACATAATAATAATAATTACAAAGGCCAAGAATTATTTCTGTGTATTGTAGGTTTATAAGATTAAATCAGGAGAGACTGAATTAACGACCAAGGAAACGATTACAATTTGCTAAGAGCTTGATATTAAAAGGTATTTTATCTACTGTACCAAGTTTCGTTAGAAAATGTTCGGCAGTGGCATCTTTAGAATCAAAATTCACGTCAAAACGTTCATTGTTCTAGACGATCGGTTTCACCAATGTAATTATCATTACACTGGGTACATGTCATTTCGTATATTACCTTTTAAACAATACAAGAGTCATTCAGTCCATTGTTTCTAGCAAGACAATATTTTTTTTTTTAAATTTTCCTTAATGAAAGCGGAGGATTGCATTAAAAAATAACTTGTTCATTTCGTTTTTGGGCCCGGCATGGCTAGGTGGTTACGGCACTCGACTCGCAATCTGAGGGTCGCGGGCTCGAATCCCGTCCCACCAAACATGCTCGCCCTTTCAGCCGTGGGGGCATTACAATGTGACGGTCAATCCCACTATTCGTTGGTAAAAGAGTAGCCCAGGAGTTGGCGGTGTGTGGTGATGACTAACTGCCTTCCCTCTAGTCTTACACTGCTAAATTAGGGACGGCTAGCGCAGATAGCCCTCGTGTAGCTTTGCGCGAAATTCAAAAAACAAACAAACAAAAAATAAACATTTCGTTTTTAAACCGCCATGTTATAGGCCTACACCTTCTGTTACAAGCTAATTTCAAGCAACCAGGTTATAAGGCCTACCTACACATTCTGTTACATGCAATGCTCAAACAACCATGTTATAGGCCTACACCTTCGGTTACAAGCTAGTTTCAAACAACCATGTTATAGGCCTACACCTTTTATTACAAGCTAGTTTCAAACAACCATGTTATAGACGTACACTTTCTGTTACAAGCTAGTTTCAAATAACCAAGTTATAGGTCTATCATTCCTGGCCCTAGGATGGTTATAATTTTTAAGTTTATAGCTTGGTTTGTATTAGTATGTAATTCATCACATACTGTACAACCTTAAAAGATTAATGACAGGATCACCAGACTATGATAGTAAAATAGGTTGTTGAATCAAGAACGCATGTTCAATTCAATTTCTAGTCTCTACACATTTTTTCTTACCATACGTTGCTCAGATTAGGATACTTAAATTAAATTCAAGTCTTGTGACAAATGAAGATCTTATAAATATTTATGTAAAAAAAAATAAAAAAAATACTGATATTCGTATAAAGCGAAGCCTATATTAAAGCTTTTTCAGAACTGCACACTGGCTGGTTTTTATTTTGAGGTGTATGTGATACAGTGACCCAGCTTTATTCAGTCTTGAACTCGTCTATGCTAGCTTGTCTTCCACAAGTGATCCAGTTCCTCCACTAACAGGCAGGATGATACCCAGTATAGGAGCCTTGTGAAAATCCAATGTTCTTCCAAGACAACCAAATTGTTTTACTTATTAGCAGGAAAGAAATCACAAATTATAAGATGCTCATTAGATAATTTAGACTGTCACAAGACTTGAGTTGAGCTTTAGTTCTTGATTCAACAACCTATTTTACTATCATAGTCTGGTGATCTGTCACAAGACTTGAGTTGAGCTTTAGTTCTTGATTCAACAATCTATTTTACTATCATAGTCTGGTGATCTGTCACAAGACTTGAGTTGAACTTTAGTTCTTGATTCAACAACCTATTTTACTCTATCATAGTCTGGCGATTGTAAATAAGTGAAAGAAATATGAAGGTTACTGTGGCAGCCAATCGAAACTAACTATCTGGAAGCCTAAGAAACCATTGTGAAACAGATCTTTTATTTTGCCTTTAGATTTCATAAGAGAAAATGAAGCGGTTTTGAAAACTATAATGCTGTATCAATATCCGATGAGAGAGACATATTGGGGTTATTGGGAAGATGAAGTTATATAGCTATGAATTGATTAGCTGCTTTTGTTGTTTGCTGAGATATCATCCACACTGGATAACCTTACTCGCTCCCATATCTTATCGATTTTCTCTTTCTTCCAGACAGAAAGGGAGCATTGCTTCATTACTGTTTCGTTGCTTCCGTCTCTATTCATATGTATGAACGACAATGGACTAACATTAAATGAAATGCAAGGAAACTAGTTTCACCACGGGCAAACGCCATAGAGATGGCGATCACACGTCTCATGGATAAGTAGACATAACGCCGTTATTTCCACAGTATATCTTCTAAGTGACCATTCACATTCTTCCCCAGTTACGACGATCGATAGAGCTTTGCGTGCTTACATTAATATTTACATAAATGCTGTTGTTGTTTTTTCGTCATTTCTTAAGCCTATTTTACGTTAATATTTGATTATGTAGATAATTTTATTTTTTTTTGGAGCAGAGGAATCGTATTATCAAAAACTTATACGAAAATAGAACTTATTTAGAAGTGCGTATGGAATCGAGGAAATCGTTTTAGTTGTGAGGGAATAATTTTAGAATTTCCTAATATTCCACTAACCAAATTATATTCATCACGTTTTATTTTAGTTATCAATTAGTCTATATATTTTGACTCCCCACCAGATGTTCATCGGCAAGATTGAGGGCTTATAACGCTAAAATGTGAGGATCGTTATCGGAGGTGGGCATAGCTGATAGTCGGTCACGAGTTCAAGAGGTATAAAGGTATAGAAAACCTTTACGGAAGTAGAACCCGTGCAAAGTCGGTCACGAAGGCAGGGGATATAAAGGTGCAGAAAACCTTTACGGAAGTAGAACCCGTACAGAGCCGGTCACGAGGGCAGGGGATATAAAGGTGCAGAAAACCTTTACGGAAGTAGAACCCGTACAGAGTCGGCCACGAGTTCAAGAGGTGTAAAGGTATAGAAAATCTTTAAAGAAGTAGAACCCGTACAGAGTCGGTCACAAGGGCAGGGGATATAAAGGTTTTGAAAATCTTTACGGAAGTAGAACCCGTACAGAGTCATTCACGATGGCAGGGGATATAAAGGTTTTGAAAATCTTTACGGAAGTAGAACCCGTACAGAGTCGGTCACGAGGGCAGGGGATATAAAGGTTTTGAAAATCTTTACGGAAGTAGAACCCGTACAGAGTCATTCACGAGGGCAGGGGATATAAAGGTTTTGAAAATCTTTACGGAAGTAGAACCCGTACAGAGTCGGTCACGAGGGCAGAGGATATAAAGGTATAGAGAACCTATACGGTACAGTACTTCGTTCCACTGCATCATTTATTGCTCTTTATGTAGTTTTATTTTGTAACTGTACTTAAGAATTAAATATAATTTCTATTTCTATAATACGTATCATGAGCACTGCTTGTAAATCAGTTCATCTATGGTACTATTACAAATTCATTACTCCATGAATTTAATTGCTTGTTACCTTAGAACGTACTGTTTCTCTCTTTTAAAGCTGTACTGAGTAGCAAACAATGACTTGACTTGTTCCATTTCAAATCGTATTCTTTCGTAGTTTTTTTAAACTATGCAGAAACGTTAAAAACACATATCTATTAATAAAATAACAAATAACCAAAAAGACTTCCTTCATCTGGAGTATTAACAATTTATTGCATAACATTATATGTCATTTCCTAAGCGTACTCTATATATTATGAAACCGCTGCTTGTGTTCTTTCAGTGAATTGGAGGATAAGTCACACCTAGCGGTCGAAACATTAGAAACCTAAAACTAATAGCGTGTTGTGCCACCAGGTGCCTCGATTACAGCTCGTACATGACGTGGTATTGTATCTACCAGTTTCTAAAACGTACCTACTTTAATCTTTGACCATTCCCTGATATCTTATGCATTGCAGATAGAGTTGACGGTAATGGATTATGCTCCTGATTTATCGTTCTAAAACCATACATATATTCTTGATGGTAATGTGTTCAAGGTACAGGGTAGGTAGTTGTTAGATGTCTGTATCGTGAATCAAGTATGGACGCTTTTATCTCTGTGATTGGTAGAATTATCTACCTGGAATTACTCATTCAAAAGAAACAACAACGTGAGACACAACCCATGCCATGTAAATAGACCCAACAACGATATACTAAGAGGAATTGTGATTGGAAGATAAATAGGGATATGAGGTAAATATCAAGGATTGTTCAGGTAAACAAACATTCGTTAATTGACTCAATAAAGTCATGGACCCATTCAGCACAGTCTCCAGTGTACAAGGATCTGGAGGCATTAGACGAGAATTTTTAGTCTGCTAATCACGACACCGAACATAGTAGATGCAGAACACAATGGCCTTTGACTTTCCAATAACCTCGACCGTCCTGACAATTGAGGCAATAACCAATTAAGCTCCAACAATAGCACCACGTTTTAAGCTTAATAAATCTTTCGACTTTTCCATTATAATGATGAATGATACTCATCCTGTTTACCGTCTGTATTTATTGACTTCTTGTGGCTTTATTTCTCCAACATGCAAATATTTTCATTGTATAAATACGTAACGAGGACTGGTCTACTTTGAATGTAGGGTGTTTCTAGTATTTTGGCCGATGAGTGTAATTTACTGGTTTTCTAGCTAACCCTTCTTCTGTTCTTTATAGTTATTCTTTGTTAACTAAATTATTTCAAATCGCTTTATATTTCATGGTTGACTTATGTTTGAACAGTGCATTTGACACTTACATTTCTTGCATCAAGAGCGATTGTAGTGGCTCTTCCAAGTTAAATAAAAAAAGTTAGAACATTACAGTATCAAATCCATGAAAATAAAGCAAAATCAACAAAAAATATATAAAATTATCACTAATGAGAGCTCTTTTTTATCTGGAGAGAAATTACTGGAATTTGAAATTTGTTAATAACTGCTAATGAGTGAGCACATTAATGTTGTGTCAGAATTTCCTATCTATCAAGAACACACATCCCATAATTTTAGTACTTTTTATAGTTAAGTATTCAAAACCTGTTAACTAAGTTATTTTATCCCTAAATCGTACCACATTGCACATATTTAAATATATATATATTCTGGATATGATACACTCAAAATCATATTTGTTTTATTGATATCTATTAGTTGGACGCAGGGAACTGTCATTGATTTGTTATGATCAGGGTCAAGGTTGCTAACATTTTTACTTAATTAAATAAACCTTTCAACTGACCTGCAACCCACACTACACATGTAAGATAAACACTGAAGCATACATATGACAGCATAATGGAGGCTGACAGGGGCTTGGCAGGATTTAATTAATTTCAACTCAAGTAATAAAAATACGTGATATCAGTACAAAACATGTAATACGTAACAAAAGACAGCCAGTTTAGAAAATAAGCAAAGCAAAATACATTAATATAATGTCACACTGAAGTGCTAGTTTCGGTTTTGGATTGTTCAACTGGGTCAGGTGCTCTATACACAATTTTAAATCACAAAAACACAATGTCCGTCGGGTTAGATGTTCTATACATGATTTCAAAACACAAAAACACAAGGCCACTTTAGGTCAAGTGATCTATATATAATGCTAAATCACAAGGACACAATGTTGTATTAGACTCGATGTTCTACACATAATTTCAAAACTCAAGGCCGCTTTAGGGCAGGTGGTTTATAGCCAGTCTTGAATCACAAAAGCACAAGGCCCTGTTAAACAGTCCAAAGCTTACCTCCACATTTCATTGTGATATCAAAATGTTTAAGTATTCTTGTTTTGTTTTTATCAACAATTTAAAATTAGGAACGACTATATATGAATCTTAGGGATCTCTGACGGGCTGTTCAGACAAAATGCAAAACCCTTTACAAGTTTCTGTACCGTAAAGTGGTAATAATAATGGATTTAAAGTTTTCGTGGACTACAACTGCTTGGAGTTTAAGAGTTGAGAATTTATTGTCTAGGTGCTAAGACTTTAAATGGGTAGCTAAGTAAACTGTTCTATTGATTTATACACAGTTGTGGATGGTCTACGTAAAGAACCCTGTCTGCTCAAATTTGTTGTTTAACACCATCAATACTGTTGTGTTATTTGTTTGTGGACATTATTTGTAGTCTGAGAAGTACTGTGTATGTGCTGGTGAGATTGTAGAATATGGGTGTCCAATTATGGTTGCATTTCAGACCTAGTCACGGTTGAAGTTGTGCTGGTAAGTTATAATGAAGAACATTTCTGTAAACTTATTTTTAAATAATACTCGCTTCTTGTAGCACAGTGACCAAGACGTCATTCACTGAGCAGACACAGTGCGTATAAATTTCAAATTCAGTACATTCATAAACTCGACTTAATTAATCTCTTGTAAAACATATAATAATAAGAAATCAAATCTCGAAATTAATCAATATTCTATTCGGTAGATGGAGTATATTCTAGTTTGGTTTAGACTACATTGGTCTTTATTTTTGAAGAAACAATTAGAATGACTTTATGCAACGGACTGAAAAAAAATAAAAATATAAAAAGAGATTCCAAACTGTTGCTTTACCAGTCAGATAATAGTTATTGTTTTGCATCGACACGAAACTGGGTTACAGATTGCAATATTTTAGATGTTTCCGTTATGCCACAATATGAGACGTATTCGATACAATATAGAATATAAATAGGGCAACATTGTGCAATAAACTTTATTAAACGTTGTTTTGTCTAAATATTTTAATTAAATATTAGTCAACCTCATCATACAAGAACAACTCGCAAGTGATAAAAAGCCACTAATAATAAGAATACTAATGATACCTTTATAATTTACTAACATAGAAATTACCTTTTTCTGTTTCAACCACCTAATAAAGTGTTATAATAACAATATGAACTAGATTCAGTCAACCATGATTTGAAAGATAATTTAGCTTTAATGTGTTTTCGAGACTTATGGCCTGTAAACCTGTGTAACATTGTTCATTTGAAATTAAGTACATTATTTTAATTATTAATGTTTATTAATAGCTTTTTTTTTTCATATACTGTGATGCAACAAATGGAAATAGTATATAAATTATGTACTTTAGCCTAGAATCATACTTACATTTTCTCACATTTATTCTTTCAGTATGTAAACGCTGCTTTTCAACTAAAAGAGGAAGAAATTATCGGACAATATCATGGAGAATTATATAACACCTTAACAACGACGACATCGCATACAGTTAAAATTTCTTAAGCTGCGTCTAACTATATGGTTAAATTAACAACTTTGGCTAGTTTCATAAGCCTTCGATTACGGACTTAATTTTCACTATTGTGGCTTTTGCTTATTTTTGGTATTTCAACTTGAATGGCACTTTAGGCGAAACTTGGATTAAACTTCCTGGGCAGACACGATGATGTTCAGAAGTAGTCGAACCTGATTTTGAGATGTTGATCAGATAGAGGACAACCAGTCGGAAAGACCTGTCGCCTAGGCCTATTAGCCGAATGCTGGGACTACATAACTCATTATATAACGCGTCTACAGCTAAAAATGCAGAGCGTGCTCAACTGAATATGGTGGCTCGAACCTTGGATCTTCTGATCCTGGCATGTAAACCCTGGATCATGCGCAACGCCTTAAATATTCATTTAAACTTGTAATTATTTGTAGTTATTATTTCATTCATATACTGTCTACATATGTATTCAGTCAAAATAATATTAACCGAAAATAATAGCGATGTATATAGATGAGCGGTTTAATAATCTTCGTATGTTTTCAACCAAGATAATATTAACCGAAAATAATAAACGATGTATATAGATAAGCGGTTTAATAATCTTCGTATGTTTTCAACCAAGATAATATTAATCGAAAATAATAAGTGATGTATATAGATAAGCGGTTTAATAATCTTCGTATGTTTTCAACCAAGATAATATTAATCGAAAAT
>NW_013665764.1:727623-728984 GCF_000517525.1 Limulus polyphemus
GTTTTCAACCAAGATAATATTAACCGAAAATAATAAGTGATGTATACACATAAACGGTTTAATGATCTTCGTATGTTTTCAACCAAGATAATATTAACCGAAAATAATAAACGATGTATATAGATAAGCGGTTTAATAATCTTCGTATGTTTTTCAACCAAGATAATATTAACCGAAAATAATGAGTGGTGTATACAGATAAACTGTTTAATAATCTTCATATGGTATCTACATATATCTTCAAACATGTTAATATCAACCGAAAAAGATAAGCGATGTACATATTTAAATGGTTTAGTAATCTGGCTTCAACTTGCTTTTTTCACCCTTTCAAAATAACCGTAAAGTATCGAATAACTGTTGTTTGTCTGAGAAAGAGTTCCTCTGTTAAAACATTTGTTGTTGGTCGCTACAAGACTCTGTTCTTTATTTCCCTGACATAACTAGTTTAAAATTATCTGAGCCAAAGCTTCACTTTCCATATGTTTGATGTTAGCAACCAGTATCACTCTCTCAGGAAACGACAATCAATTCAGGTTCAGATGTTATTTCAGTTGCTTTTTCTCGCATCCTACCAGATAATGAATGAAACTTCAAGACCTAAGTGACAAATTATGATAATAACAATGTTATCATTAAATTACCTACGCAACCACGTTTGTAGCCAACACGCTTCAGTTTAATAATGTTTCAAGGAACATTGGCACTTTGATAGAGTATAGTGTGAATAATTCAATACTCTTGATAAGAATTCCGTAACGTTCCACTAAAGTTTTCTTTAATACAAACAAATATGTCAAGTTTGTGAATAAAATTAAGACTTTGTGTTATTACATCAAGTACAGAGAAACTTTCAACTTTACAAAATTACATGCATTTTCAAGGTTGTCTATCGCGTTTACTGAGATAATATTTTTTACTATGACAGAATAAGATAGCAAAGTATTTGTGTTTGACAAGTGAAGTATATAATGGTTCGGCATTTCTCTCAAAGAATCGTTAAGATGAGGATTGGATGGTAAGATCCAGCGGCAGGACGTAGACTGTTAAGATGAGGATTGGATCGTAAGCTTCAGCAATGCTTGCAGTACAGCGGCAGGACGTAGACTGCTAAGATGAGGATTGGATAGTAAGCTCCAGCAATGCTTGCATTACAGCGGCAGGGCGTAGACTGTTAAGATGAGGATTGGATCGTAAGCTTCAGCAATGCTTGCAGTACAGCGGCAGGACGTAGACTGCTAAGATGAGGATTGGATAGTAAGCTCCAGCAATGCTTGCATTACAGCGGCCGGGCGGAGACTGCTAAGATGAGGAATGGATGGTAAGCTCCAGCAATGCTTGCATTACAGCGGCAGGACGTA